>NC_142744.1:13485000-13705000 GCF_051943395.1 Hippocampus bargibanti | reverse complement strand
TGGTGTGATGTCCTTCACATACATCAAAACCAAACTTGATTTAGGGCACTTTAACTGACAGGATGCCATTTTTTCTCTGTTTTTGCAGCACGGTGCGTTCGCTTTTCCCAGGAGCCAGCCGACCAGTCGGTGGTCCTAGGTGAGCGAGTGGTCCTCTCCTGCGTGGTCTTCAACTACAGCGGCATCGTCCAGTGGACCAAAGATGGCCTGGCGCTCGGCGTCGGAGAGGGCCTCCGAGGTCAGGGCTTTATGTTTATGTTGTTTTATTGCTCGCTTTATTGCATCATAAAAGTTTCGATTTTTAAGTGAACCCCGAGGACTCTTGATTAACTGTATTCAGTTTTGTATTTTTTTTAATCATACTTATTTGTCATGTCTTTTTTATGATGATACTAGTGCAGCATGTTCTACCGCAGACAAATTCCTCGTGTGTTGGCCAACAAAGATTATTCTGATTCTGAATTTTTTAGAGTGAAATAGGATAAAATAAAAATGTGGTAAAAATATGTTAATCTGTAAGCCTGAAAACAGTTTTCATACCGGGCTATTTTTTGTAACTAATTTTGATCATTTCTTAAAAATATCGTATCTTCTTCTTCTTTTCCCTACAAGGGGCTGGCACAGTGAATCAGTGTCCTCCATCTTCAGAGGTTTTATTCGCATGTTTGTTTTGGCCAAGCTTTTACGTCGGATGCCCTTCCTGACAGAACCCTTTGTATTTATCCGGGCTTGGGACCGGCACAATAAGACAATGGTTTGTGTCCCCTTGTGGCTACAGAACAAGCAACTCTATGAACTTAATAAAGATGAAGATGCTCAGTAAAAGGCTCCCAAACACAAAATGGTCATCATCGGCACAGCAATATTCAAAAAGCAAAACTATTCTCACCATAAATCAAGAAATATTCACACTAAATGCTGATTTCATACCATCGCCCTCCTGAATCAGCTGTATCAAAAAATATTTCATTTGAGTATAATAATTCTGGTTGTCGATTGTGCAACCCTTGTGAGGATAAAACTAATCACAAAATGGATGAATGGAAAATTCGACCAGTTCCTGTAAAAGATTAGCCCACCAGCAGCATTCATCGTATAAAGTAGAAATATTGGATTGGATTGGATTGGATTGGATTGGATTGGATTGGATATGCCTTTATTAGTCTCACAGTGGAGAAATTTACATTTCACAGCAGCAAAGTGATGAAAGGAATGAAAGTAGAAAAACGAAATACATGAGCTGCTGGAAAGGCAACTGATAACTGTTATCATATTCAATTTAACATGATAACAATAAATACTGTACATTAAATAAATAAAATAAATAAAATGTTCGGAGCAATTATAACAAATATGAGTAATAAAAATAGTGTCAAGAAAATATTACACTTATGTTTTGTAAAAATGCAATATTATTAGCAAAAATATTTGTTTCCCTTAGTGCACAGATGTATCACTCTTATGGCCCTAAGGCCACATCCGGCTCCCAACATTGCACTGCCAATGATAATTATGTGCAATGACTAAAAACGTAAAATTGCAAACTGGTTTTGTGTTTGTAAACCCCAAGATATTGCAAGCATTGTTGTTACCAGTGCCCCTTTTTAAAATCCTTTTATGTAAAATTGTTTTTACTATCGTCTTAATTTTTTTCTTACTCATTAAGTGTCACGAGCGAGTTGACAGCGGGGGGCGGGGCTGCCTCTCCCGGCCGCCCTCCACCTGCTGTCAATTCTCTAATCACGGACATGGAGCATTTATACGGTTCGCGGTCACGTCGCCAATGCCGGATGATTGACTCACCTCGCCACTCTACCGTACCTGGACTCTTCCTTCGACGTGCGAGTGTATCCGGTCCGAGGTATTCTCCCCGCGTCCCATAAATTTATATCATCTTCCGGGATTGCGTAATTTTGCACTGTCGTGTGCCATTTGCTTTCTGGCGTAGTAAGCGGGTCGGATCACCACCTGCCTTCTTACTCGCTGTGTGGATCCTGTCTGCCCTCGCAGACCGAGCTAATGGCTATTTGAAAAAAAAAAGAATATTTGCAAAATGGCAAATACAATATTTATCACCTGGTTAATGTGATTTCTGCTCCTGAATCTCAGCGCACAGCCTCTGCACATCAGGGCTGTATGACGTTACCTTCATCTTCACACAGGACTGTAAGCTGTCGTCTGTCAGTCGTGAGCGATGTCTGTTTTTAAGGCGAACGAATCTGCCCGCGTATCATTAAACGTTCTGTTTTCTTCAGACACTTTTCTTTTCTTAGATTTATCCATAGTTGGCCGACCCGGGGGTCGAAAAATTCAAGAAATCGTGCGCAATTTGGCGATTGTGACCGGATATACGTCCATTGTCGATGGTTGTGACGTATATTATGAGCGACAAAAAAAATTGAATATGATTTCTTTTATATTATTTATAATCACCATAATCTTCAAATTTAGAATTACATTTTAAAAACGAACGAACTAAAATAATATACATTAAATTAATTAATTAATTGATTAAATTAAATACTCATTATTTATTTTCTAAAGCCGCAGGGAGCCGCAGCAGGGGGGTGAAAGAGCCACATGCGGCTCCGGAGCCGCGGGTTGCCGACGACTGGTCCAGAGCAATGGAGAGTGTGGAAAAGAGGTGAAGAAGCATGTCCAGGCAGGCTGGAGTGGCTGGAGAAAAATGTCAGGTGTGATGTGTGATAGGAGGGTTTCAGCTAGGATGAAAGGAAAAGTCTGTAAAACAGTGGTGAGACCAGACATGATGTTTGGACTGGAGACAGTGCCACTGAAGAAAAGACAGGAAGCAGAGCTGAAGATGTTGAGGTTTTCTTTGGGAGTGACCAGGTTGGATATGATCAGGAATGAGTACATTAGAGGGACCACTCATATTAGAGGCTTTGGAGAGAAAGTCAGAGAGGCCAGACTGAGATGGTGTGGACATGTCCAGACGAGAGAGAGTGACTGTATCGGGAAAAGGATGCTGAGCCTTGAACTGCCAGGCAGGAGACCGAAGAGGAGGTTTATGGATGTGGTCAAAGAGGACATGAAGGTCGCTGGTGTGAGAGAAGAGGATGCACAAAACCGGGATAGATGGAGGACATTGATTCGCTGTGGGGACCCCTGAAGGGAAAAGCCGAAAGGAAAATAAGATTTGTATTTATTTGCTGTTTGGCCATCTTCCCCACACTCATTTGCTTCCTGCTCCATTTGCCTCATGCTGCCGCCACCACGAGCCTCGAAGCTCAAAGGAAAATGACTAGCTATCCGACTTTACATCACTTTGCCTTGGCGGAGATTTTCTCATTGTCTTTACGAGCAGCGATTAACGTTTCCGCCACACTTGAAGAATGGACACTCTCTCTTACTTGCTCTCTGCCTTTGCGGCTTTTTATTGTCCGAGGCGAGCACGGTGGCATCTGCAGTCGCCGCCAGAATCTCAATAAAAAGTTGTTAAATGTCAAGTGCCGTAGCTTAATGGTGGCTTTATAATCACTTTCGCGTCTCCCGCGGACAAAATGTCTGGTGTTTATTAATTGTGGCGGAAGAGAACAAACCTCAGAGCGTTTGTGTAAAGCGTATCCTTTTATTGGCCCACAAGCCGGCCACACTGGATAGTTTTAACTATTGATGTCCACAAAATGGAGGGCTCACTCACAAAGTGGCAAGAGATGCACGTGACTTACAGGAGCCAGGAAAGTGAATAATGACAAGCATTTTAAAAAGAATTATCAAAGATGATACAATACAATACATATTGATTTATATGGCGCTTTAACAACAACTTATCAACAGCATGATGTGCAATAAAATGGCTTTTGGAAAAAAAAAATACAAAAGACAAGACCTAAATCAAATATAATAACTGGAAATTGCATGGAAAGTATTCTGTTAAATCAAAGTTTAAACAAACGATTGAATATGAGAAAAAATAACAAAAAATGTCCTTTTGTTTTGGGTAGCAAATACAATTACATGTAAATGTATATCACACAGGTGTCAAAGTCAAGGCCCGGGGGTCTGATCTGGCCACATCGTTTTATTTGGCCCGTGAAAGCAATCAAGTATATCAAGTGCCATGATGCTTGCTTAATTCGGAACCAAAATTTCAAATTGTCATATGTAAACCACAAGAACAGTCATTATTCTTTGACTTTGAGATTTTAAAAAACTAGTTATTCATTAATTTGTTGTGCGTTCTATATGTAATATGTGGAGGGGATGAGCCATACTACTGGCTTCCTTTCTAAGGGCCCTTGAGAGGAAACCGTAACTTCAATATGGCCTGTGGCAAAAAAATGAGTTTGACACCCTTTCTATATAACTATTTCAATGATGGAAAATTCAATATTATTAAAGCACAATAAAAAAGCTAAAATTTATCAAATAAAAATACTGAAATAAAATACATCTAATCTAAATGACCCCAAACCAGTTTAAACGTAAATGTGTATCTACAGTAAAGTCTCGTTATATCGATATCGGATATATCGATAGTCCCGGTTATATCGATACTATTTCTATGCACGCACGGAGAAAATTACATGCAAACAGGGTCGGATATATCGATAGTCCCGGTTATATCGATATTTTTTCGGACTCCCTTGAATATCGATATAACGAGACTTTACTGTATTAATGAAAAAACATGAATTAGAATGATAATGAGAAGCATTTAGTGTGTTGAAAGATTGAGGTGGAAATCTGGTTAATCTAAAATGTAATACAATTCTTAACACAGACGATGTGCAAAAATGTGTCCACTCCAGTGCCACGGGTTTTGTCATTTTCACTCAAATTGCAGGACCCACAGAATATTGAGCTTTAGGACTACATAAACACTCAATATAGTGTTAGAAACCTTCAACTCTCTTCTTTAAAAAAAAAGAGTTAATTCCTAAGTTATATGGGTCTGGAGTTATCTCAGCTTGAAATGGGGGCGGCTGTACAAAATACAATGCAATACATACATATTGATGGATATAGCGCTTTAACAACAGCTGAAGCTGTAACAAAGCGCAAACATCGACAAAAGGCCAATGCTGCCCTCTCGTGAAAAGGACAACCATTGCCAGAGGTCTGACCAGCGCTTTACCGGCACCCCCCGTAAGAAAAACCCAAACCCGAAAAAATTCGGCAATGGCGCTCCACGTCATGCTGTTCATTTTGGGACTGGCAGTGAATGAGTTAACATGGACGCATTTGCGTCCAATTTATTATTATTTAAATGTTAAATGAAATCTGTTCTTACTGTCATCATTAACCTTTTCATGCACCCTGCACCCTGATGACATCGACTCTCCACTTGAGTAACAAGTGAAAGGGTTAAATAATTCAATTGGATCAATATTTAAAAAAAAGTTACAAATTAATGTAACTTGCTAGACAGCTGAGAATTACATTTTTACGCGTGCACGCGCCCCCACACACATGCACACACACCTTACATGACGTGATGTGAATGTTTTTGTGTTCAACTCAATTTAATTCACACACACGCGCAATCCCCACCATCATCACTAGCTTTCTTTAGGTGACTGCCTGAGCACTTTGCTCCTCCCCCTCGTCCCTCCTCCCCCCTTTTTTTAACACTCTTTGTCCTTACAGCCGTCTTCTCCACCAGCCAGGGAAGCGTCTGCATTTGATCAACACGTCGTCCTCTTCCTCCAAACCCACCAACACACCCCTACCCTCACCCCCACCCGCATCCGCCGCCACCCAACCGCCATTCGTCTTCTTTAACTGGAAATCACTGTGACAAAGTGTCATCCTACCTTTCTTTGTCGTCTTTGCCACTGGAAAGACACTTTGTCTAGCCGGTGTGATTTTGATGTAGCCATTTAGTGATTGTCGCTCAAAGGTGAACGAATGCAGGGGTTGGAGAAGTCAAAATGATCTTCTCCGATTGAAATGAAAGGAAATTCCATTCATCCATTCCAGCCAGGAAAAAGGGGATGGAAATGGGGTACACAATAAATTTTCATCTTCTCTCTGAGCTCATTGAGTCCAGCACTGCAGCAATGTTTATATCGGTAGGCGGGAATATAGATAGATATAAGAAACTATTTCAAAATACTGACATCAGATAGATAGATATAAGAAACTATTTCAAAATACTGACATCAGATGCTGTCTCTGTATGATGTCATCTGTGCTGTATGTCATGCATATTACCATATTTGACAATAAAGCTGACTTTGACTTTGACTTTGACTTTGATAATGTTGGAGTATTTGATTAAATTGATGAAATATTTGTCCTTCGTCAGCTAACTTCCTCTCGTGATTGTATCCATTGTACGGCGATTTCTATTATTAATCTTGCTATATCACGATACTATGGCTATTTGTGGCAAAATTGTATGTCAACAAGAGTGTCCAAACATTTTGCAAAGGGGGCAAGATATGATGTGTTAAAAATGCAGGGGGGCCCAACCTTGGCAGATGTTCTTTACATATAACAGCAATTAGTTTTAATACATTTCAGTGAGCTATTCCATGTTTCATATTTGCTCTTTTATTTAATTTCCACTATCTTAAGCATGTGTTTTGGTTCATTTGAAAGGGGCCATTGAAAATGTCATTGAATATTCACTTACCGTATTTATTCGAGTATACCGCGCAACATCTCATCTCATCTCATTTTCCGTGCCGCTTATTCCTCATTAGGGTCGCGGGGGTTGCTGGAGCCTATCTCAGCTGTCTTCGGGCACGAGGCGGGGGACACGCTGAATTGGTTGCCATCCAATCGCAGGGCACACAAAGACATACAACAGTCACTCTCACACTCACACCTAGGGACAATTTGGAGTGGTCAATCTGCCTGCCATGCATGTTTTTGGAGTGTGGGAGGAAACCGGAGGACCCGGAGAAAACCCACACGGGTCCGGGGAGAACATGCAAACTCCACACAGGGAGGCCGGACCGGGACGCGAACCGGCGACCTCTGCACTGTGAAGCCACTGTGCTAACCACTAGACTACCGGGCCGCCCACCGCGCAACATTTTCTACCTAAAAAAATAATTCAAAGTTTGGGTGCTCGTTATAAACAAGGCCTGGGAATAAATGCTCATATATATTTAATGCTTTATCCCTTCCGGGTGGGGGCAGCATTTCCATGTCTATTCTCGCCCTTCCACACGCATTCCTTTTTTTTTTAATTGTTGATTACCATTTCTTTAGTTACGCTTCATTTCCTTTCTTCGCTTTGCTCACACTGAAACGTGAGTTAAGCAATATCCAGAGTTTCGATTTAGTGTTTACATTGTCAATAAATGATTTTTATCCCAATGCTTGGTCTGAGCCGAGAAAAAGCGAAACAAAATTTTATACCGATTTTTTAATTGAAAATTAGGGGTGCGCGTTATACTCGAAACAATACCGTCATTTCAATTTTTACACTAACTTATTTTGTAACAGTTGAACAGAAGTGTTCTTTTGTTGATTGCCACTATTTTATTTTATTTTTATAATTAGAAAATCGCCACTTTATAAAATTGATGGGCTCATTCAGTCAATAACTCATATAGTAATTTGATGTTCCTAATAGAGCCTCTAGATGGCAGCACTTAGCACACACAGGTAACAGCCCAACTGCCAAATGTATTAATTGTACATGTGGACCAGATGTTATTGATTTTAGGCGGCGGCACACCAAAAAAAGTCTCAAAGTCCCAAATTGAACAGAAATAAAACAGACAGATGCTTGATTAAATCGCAGAGCTTTTTTTTGCCATCTTCTCATGTGGGCAGAGCATAGCGTAAACGTTTTTGAGATTGAGATTGTGTTTAGTATTATTCTGCTGGGTGTATTTGTTTCGAGCCATCCTGCCATCACTTCTGACCCAAATACGGCCAAAAATTAATTAATCTGCCTCTGTTACAATGAAAACAACTATGTGCCTCTCTAATCAGTGTCATTGTGAGTTTATCACAGCAAAATGCAAGACTTTTAATTTGGTGTTGCCCTTGGGAAACTGACCTGGTTAAATATAAAAGTGTCATCTTTTTAGTGGAGCTTCAAACGCTATTAAAAGACTCCTTGTGATCATCTCGACCACAATTTTTCAGTTTGGTTAAACAGTAAACTTGGTTCAAATGTCACTGATGTATGTTTTTATTTTGTGTTTTTCCAGCATGGCCTCGGTACCGAGTGCTACGTGCTCTGGACACAGGCCAGTACAACCTGGAAATCTCCCGTGCCGAGCTATCTGACGACTCGCTGTTCGAGTGCCAGGCCACCGAAGCCGCCTTGCGCTCGCGGAGAGCCAAGCTTAACGTCCTCAGTAAGTCACAGCCATACCCCTCGAAGTTTACCGATTACGTGGCAATGGATACGTTGAAAAAAAATCTATTTGCAGTACATCACAACATGAAAAACTTAAAAATTGATATGATATGTTCACAAAGATACATTTGATCCAGTTATATCATTTCGGCATTGAACGACTGGGATAGACCTGTTGCACTGACGTCTGTGGTCATGAAGCCCTTTGAACACCTCGTGCTGTACCACCTAAAGAACATCACCGGACCTCTCCTGGATCCTCTTCAGTTTGCCTACTGGGCAAACAGGTCTGTGGAAGATGTAGTCAACATCGTGCTGCACCACATCCTCGAGCACCTCGACAACACAGGGACCTCCGCAAGGATTCTGTTTCTGGACTACAGCTCTGCTTTCAATACCATCATCCCAGAACTCCTCATCCCCAAACTTCTCCAGCTAGTGTGTGTCCCCTACGATCTGCCAGTGGATCTCAGCTTCCTGACAGGACGGACAAAACAGGTCAGACTGGGAAATATATCATCCTCAACACGAACCACGAGTACTGGAGCCCGCAGGGATGCGTCCTCTCTCCATTGCTCTTCTCTCTCTACACGACTGACTGCACCTCAACGCACCCAGCTGTCAAATTCAAAAAGTTCGCCGACGACACCACGGTCATCGGTCTCATCAAAGACGGCGACGAGTCTGCGTACCGACAAGTGGAGCAGCTGGAGCTCTGGTGCAGCCGTCACACCCTGGAGCTGAACACGCTCAAGACAGTAGAGATGATCGTGGACTTCAGGAAACATCCATCACCACAGCTAGCCCTCACACTATCCAGCTGCCTCGTGTCAACCGTTGAGACCTTCAAGTTCCTGGGAATCACAGTCTCCCGGGACATGAAGTGGGAGGTCAACACCAACTCTGCCTTGAGAAAAGCCCAACAGAGAATGTACTTCCTGAGGCTGCTAAAGAAGCATGACCTGCCACACTAGGTGCTACAACATTTGTACACGGCTGTCATCAAATCCATCCTGCGTTCTTCCATCACCGTTTGGTTCGGGGCCATCACAAAGTTGGACAAAATCCGATTTCACGGTGGAAAAAAATCATTGGCACTGCCCTACCCACTCTCGAGGACTTGCACACTGCAAGAATCCAAACAAGGGCACGGAAAATCCTACTGGACCCTCCGCACCCTGCCCACCATCTTTTCCGGCTACTCCACTCAGGCAGGCACTACCGATCCATGCGCACCAAATCCAGCAGACATTTAAACTGCTTCTTCCCCCAAGCCATTAACTCTTTAAACACTAACCCAAATGGAGCTGTATAGTCCAGGGATGGGCAAACTATTTGACTCGCGGGCCATAATGGTTTCTAAAATTTGACAGAGGGGCCGGGCCAGGAGCGTTTGGGCCGGATATACTAAAGCATTAAATGTAGTGTGTGCAAACCTCATAGCACAGTTACAACACTACAACCCAATTTATTAAATGTCTTTCAAATGTGAAAAATAGCCCTTATCAGTTAATAAATTTGTCTCGAGGAAAATGCAACATATGGCATTTACATAATGTTTTGCAGATACTGGGAGGAGGAAATGGAAATAGATTAAAATAACATATGCACTGTGATTGCGTGTTTTTAACAAGTTTCAATCAAAGGTGCAAAGTTAAAGAAATCAACATTTATTGAAAAATGGAATCACTTTCAACATTAAAAACATATTATTACACAACGAAATACCCAAGCTCAATAATATCTACTTGTGTTAAACTCCGCAAAATCATGGATGGATTGTCCTGACCACGCGCTCTACAATCTCGCCACGGACACCCTCGCCTTCATGCGCCAACAGTACACGTGTATCGTTGCAAGCACACAGACATAGGCTGTATTAAATATCCTACCTGCAGCTGAAATGTGCATACTTGGCACGGCAGCCAATCAGAAACCTGCTTCGTGCTTCTAGACCAGGGGTGGGCAAACTTTTTGATTCGCGGGCCGCATTGGGTTCTAAAATTTGACAGAGGGGCCGGGCCAGGAGCATTTGGAGGGAGTGTTTGGGCCGGAAATACTAAACCTAAAGCATTAAAGGACGACCGACGCCTCCGGACAAGATATGTCCATAATTTATAAAATCACTTCAAATGACTTCGACTGAGCGTATTTTACAAAGATTCCACAGCATATAGCTATAGTTTACGTTTTAAGACTTGCGCTGAATATTCTTGAAGTCTTGTTTTCGAGTTGATGACGATCCCCATGTGACGTCACGTTTGGACCGCCCCTGACCGAGAAAGCGACACACAATGCATTTTGGGTACTTTGTTTGGTCTGAAAACTTCGTGTTGATCTGCGTTGATGGCGAAATTAGAAGGAAAACACATAAATAACGCCATGGTGAATCGTTGTGTGTTGCACCAAGACAACTATTTGATATTCGCGGACACAAATTCCCAGCTGACAAATCAGCCCATTTCCAACGGAGCTTGGGCGCAATCTTCTGCATTTTCTGGGTGCTACATTGCTGTCATTGACGGCTCGAATTGATATGGGAGGACTCCTTGAATCAATTGCAAACATTTATGCTTTCCTCTTCAGAACTATTTGAATCATATTCATAACTGAATGAGTAACAAGAAAACATCTTCTCCGAATCTGAAGCCATTGTTTTGATTCTCGAGCAAGGCAAGACGTCTTGGCGTGACGTCACGAACAGGGGGGTGTGACCTTCTGAAACTGACCATTTCCGGATTCATTTTGAAGTCATTTTTATTGGTGTTTTTCATTTAACTAAAAATATCAGCCTGCCCGATTTGCGTATTTTAGATGCTATAAAACTATTTTCTGATGTCAGTGGGAAACAAAAAAAATGGTGCCGGTTGTCCTTTAAATGTAGTGTGTACAAACCTCATAGCACAGTAAGAACACTACAACCCAATTTATTAACTGTCTTTCAAATGTGAAAAATATCCCTGATCAGTGAATAAATTTGTCTCAAGGAATATGGCGTTTACATACGATTTCGCAGATATTTGGAGGAGGAAATGGAAATAGATTAAAATAACATATGCACTGTGATTTATCAAGATTGCGTCTGTTTTTAATAAGTTTCCATCGAAGGGGCAAAGTTAAAGAAATCAACATTTATTGAAAAATGGAATCACTTTCAACATTCAAAACATATTATTACACAACGAAATATTCAAGCTCAATAATACCTACTTGTGTTAAATTCCGCCAAATCATAGATGGTTTGTCCTGACCGCGCGCTCAACAAACTCCTCATAGACGCCCTCGCCTTCACGCGCAAACAATACACGTGTACCGTCGCCGAGCACACAAACATAGACGACCTGCAGTGAAATTTGCATACTCGGCACGGCAGCCAATCAGAAGCATGCTTCTTTCTTCCGGACTTTCGCAAGCGTTATAAAGTCGTGCAATTGCATGTCATTTTCCAAAATAGATGCACAGAACCTCAGCCCAGAAGAAAGATTCAAAAGAAGCTAACAAGATATGTGACGCTACAAAACGTAAATTTACATTAAACCGTGACTGTAAAGTGTACGTGAGACTTATGAAAGGGGCTTAGTGGCTAGTAGGAAGCAATGCAAACGTTGCATTGTGCACCTCAATGACAATCAACTACTGCAGCAAAATCTACAGCCATGCACATTTACCGTAAATTAAGCAAGGTAGCAATTATAGTAGGTTCATTCTTGATTTAAAAAAAAACTTTATGCTTTGTGACAATGTTTTTTCAATGTGATTAGTTGTCTCATTGTGCTTCAAGTTGTGAAAAATGGGGCAGGCAACTTTTCAGTTATCTGCCCTGTTGTTCGCTAACTTTTTGTAATGAGTTTTAGACACTGTTTGTACTATAATTTGGGCAAGTTCGGCGGGCCGGATTAGAAAGCCTAACGGGCCGTATGTGGCCCGCGGGCCGTAGTTTGCCCATGTCTGCCTTAGGGGGTGTGCTGGAGAGCGCTCCCCCTGGGGACTCCCTTGTTCTGCTGGGCGATTTCAATGCTCATGTGGGCAATGACAGTGGGACCTGGAAGGGCGTGATTGGGAGGAATGCCCCCCCCCCCCCCGATCAGAACAGGAGTGGTGTCTTGTTATTAGACTTCTGTGCTCAACACGGATTGTCTATAACAAACACTTTATTCAAACATAAGGGTATCCATATGTGCACGTGGCACCAGGACACCCTTGGTCGCAGTTCGATGATTGACTTTATAGTTGTATCATCGGATTTGCGGCCTCATGTTTTGGACACTCGAGTGAAGAGAGGGGCGGAGCTGTCAACTGATCACCCCCTGGTGGTGAGTAGGCTCCGTTGGTGGGGGAAGATGCCAGTCCGACCTGGAAGACCCAAACGTGTTGTGAGGGTTTGTTGGGAACGTCTGGCAGAATCCCCTGTCAGAAGGATTTTCAACTCCCACCTCCGGCAGAACTATACACATGTCCCGGGAGAGGTGGGGGACATTGAGTCCGAATGGACCATGTTCTGTACCTCCCTTGCTGAGGCGGCAAATCAGAGTTGCGGCCGTAAGGTGGTTGGTGCCTGTCGTGGCGGCAATCCCGGTACTCGCTGGTGGACACCAGTAGTAAGGGATGCCGTAAATCTGAAGAAGGAGTCCTACCGGGCTTATATAGCCTGTGGGACTCCTGAGACAGCTGACACGTATCGACTAGCCAAGCGGAATGCAGCCTCGGTGGTCGCCGAGGCAAAGACACGGGCATGGGAAGAGTTCGGTGAGGTCATGGAAGCCGACTTCCGGACCGCTTCGAGGAAATTCTGGTCCACCATCCGGCCTCTCAGGAGGGGAAAGCAGTGCACCACTAACACTGTGTACAGTGAGAGTGGGGCGCTGCTGACTTCGACTCGAGACGTCGTGAACCGGTGGGCAGAGTACTTCGAAGACCTCAACTCCACCAACACGCCTTCCTTGGAGGAAGCAGTGTCTGGGGACTCCGAGGTGGGCCCTCCGATCCTTGTGACTGAAGTCACCGAGGTGGTTAAAAAGCTCCTTGGTGGCAAGGCCCCGGGGGTGGATGAGATCCGACCGGAGTTCCTAAAGGCTCTGGATGTTGTGGGGTTGTCCTGGCTGACACGCCTCTGCAACATTGCGTGGTCATCGGGGAGAGTGCCTCTAGATTGGCAGACCGGGGTGGTGGTCCCCCTTTTTAAAAAGGTGGACCGGAGGGTGTGTTCCAACTACAGAGGGATCACACTCCTCAGCCTCCCTGGAAAGGTCTATTCAGGGGTCCTAGAGGGGCGGGTCCGTCGGAAAGTCGAGCCTCACATTGAGGAGGAACAGTGTGGTTTTCATCCCGGCCGCGGAACAGTGGACCAGCTCCACACCCTTAGCAGGGTCCTCGAGGGCGCATGAGAATTCGCCCAACCACTCTACATGTGTTTTGTGGACTTGGAGAAAGCGTGTGTTTTGTGGACTTGGAGAAAGCGTTTGACCGTGTCCCTCGTGGAGTTCTGTGGAGGGTACTTCGGGAGTATGGGGTACAGGAGCGGCTGATACGGGCCGTTCGGTCCCTATATGACCGATTTCAGAGTCTGGTTCGCATTGCCGGCAGTAAGTCGGAATCGTTTCCAGTGAGGGTTGGGCTCCGCCAAGGCTGCCCTTTGTCACCGATTCTGTTCATAACCTTTATGGACAGAATTTCTAGGCGCAGCCGAAGCATTGAAGGTTTCCGTTTTGGTGGCCTCAGTATAGCATCTCTGCTTTTTGCAGATGATGTTGTACTGTTGGGGCCTTCAAGTGGAGCTCTCCAACTCTCGCTTGAGCGTTTCACAGCCGAATGTGAAGCGGCGGGGATGAGAATCAGCACCTCCAAATCTGAGACAATGGTTCTCAGTCGGAAAAGGGTGGAGTGTCCTCTCCGGGTCGGGGAGGAGATTTTGCCTCAAGTGGAGGAGTTTAAGTATCTGGGTGTCTTGTTCATGAGTGAGGGTGTAAGGGAGCGAGAGGTCGACAGGCGGATCGGTGCGGCGTCTGCCGTGATGCGGACTTTGTACCGATCTGTCGTGGTGAAGAAGGAGCTGAGCCAAAAAGCAAAGCTCTCAATCTACCGGTTGATCTACGTCCCAACCCTCATCTATGGTCACGAGCTATGGGTTGTGTCCGAAAGAACGAGATCCCGGATGCAAGCAGCCGAAATGAGCTTTCTCCGTCGGGTGCTCTCACTTAGAGATAAGGTGTGAAGCTCGGTCATCCGGGAGGGGCTCAAAGTCGAGCCGGAGCCAGATGAGGTGGCTCGGGCATCTGATTAGGATGCCCCCGGGACGCCTCCCTCGTGAGGTGTTCCGGCATGCCCCACTGGCAGGAGACCCCGGGGACGACCCAGAACACGCCGGAGAGACTATGTCTCCCAGCTGGCATGGGAACGCCTCGGGATCCGCCAGGACGAGCTAGAAGAAGTGGCTGGGGAGAGGGAAGTCTGGGCTTCCCTACTGAAGCTGCTGCCCCCGCGACCCGACCCCGGATAAGCGGCAGAAGATGGATGGATGGATGGATGGATGGATGGATGGATGGATGGATGGAATATCGCGTTTACATACTATTTCGCAGATACTTGGAGGAGGAAATGGAAATAGATTAAAATAACATATGCATTGTGATTTATGAAGATTGCGTCTGTTTTTAATAAGTTTTCATTGAAGGGGCAAAGTTAAAGAAATCAACATTTATTGAAAAATGGAATCACTTTCAACATTCAAAACATATTATTACACAACGAAATATTCAAGCTCAATAATACCTACTTGTGTTAAATTCCGCCAAATCATAGATGGTTTGTCCTGACCGCGGGCTCAACAAACTCTCCACTGACGCCCTCGCCTTCACGCGCAAACAGTACACGTGTACCGTCGCCAAGCACACAGACATAGACTACCTGCAGTTGAAATTTGCATACTCGGCACGGCAGCCAATCAAAAGCCAGCTTCTTTCTTCCAGACTTTCGCAAGCGTTATAAAGTCGTGCAATTGCATGTCATTTTCCAAAATAGATGCACAGAACCTCAGCCCAGAAGAAATATTCAAAAGAAGCTAACAACATATGTGACGCTACAAAACGTAAATTTACATTAAACTGTGACTGTAAAGTGTACGTGAGACTTATGAAAGGGGCTTAGTGGCTCGTTGGAAGCAATGCAAACGTTGCATTGTGCACCACAATGACAATCGACTACTGCAGCAAAATCTACAGCCATGCACATTTACTGTAAATTAAGCAAGGTAGCATTTGTAGTCGGTACATTCTTGATTAAAAAAAAATATATACTTTGTGACAATGTTTTTTAATGTGATTAGTTTTCTCATTGTGCTTCAAGTTGTGAAAGATGGGGCAGGCAACTTTTCAGTTATCTGCCCTGTTGTCCGCTAACTTTTTGTCATGAGTTTCAGACACTGTTTTTACTATAATTTGGGCAAATTCGGCGGGCCGGATTAAAAAGCCTAACGAGCCGTTAGTTTGCCCATGTCTGTTCTAGACTTTCCCGAGCTTTATAAGGTCGTGCATTAGCATATCATTTTCCAAAGGAGATGCACAGAACCTCAGCCCCAGAAGAAAGATCCAAAAGAAGCTAACAAAATTTATGACGCTACAAAACGTAAACGTACATTACCTTGACTGTAAAGTGTCCTTGAGAGTTTTGAAAGGCGCTTAGAAATTAAATGTATTATTATTATTAAAAGCATTGTGGAAAGAGGAGTTCCCGTGGCTTGTAGCAGACAACGCCACACAAACATTGCATTGTGCACCAACAAACGACAACTGGAGCAAAATCATCAGCAAGGGATATTTACCATAAATTAAGCAAGGGGGCATTTTTGGTGGGTACATCCTTAATTTAAATAAATTCCTTATACTTCGCAACAATATATATTTTTTTTGCGATTAGTCGTCTCATTGTGTTTCAAGTTGTGAAAAATGGGACAGGCAACTTTTCAGAGTTGTCTGCCCTGGTGTCCGCTAACTTTTTGTTGAGTTTTAGACACTGTTTTTACTATAATTTGGACAAGTTCGGCGGGTCGGATTAAAAAGCCAGTATGTTGCCCGCGGGCCGTAGTTTGCCAATGTCTGGTATAGTGCCTCTTTGCAATTTTTTGGATAATGATACGAGTGCAGCGTGTTCGACCGGAAACAAATTCCTTGTGTATTCTCCATTCTTGGAAATAAAGATGATTCTGATTCTGATCATTTGAATGCATGTTTTGGATTGGGATGATACCTCAAATTCAATATAATGTGGAATATGTTGTTTTAAATGCACGCTATGCATATTTAGATGAAAAATGGGGATGACCACATATCCACATTTACGCACACAGTAAGGGTGAGTAATAGTCCGTTTGTCTCTCCGTCCTCCAGTCCCACCCGAGGATCCCGTGATGGAGGCCAGCCCGGAGCTGCTGCTCATGGCGGGCACGCCACACAACCTCACCTGCATCACCCGCGGTGCCAAACCGGCTGCACACATCCAGTGGCTCAAGAATGGGCTGCCCGTCGAGGGCGCACACCAGTCCACGGTGACTCAAACACGTCCTCACCCTCCACCGAGGCTTGACACTTTTTTTAAATGTGATTAAAAATGGCAGACCTCAAAAAAATCTACTTTCCATGGGAAGTAGTACAAAAACAGACGAGCAAACAGACAATTCCAACAGATCCACGCTTAATCTCGCACACCACGTGTTGGATTAAAGAGGGGTTATGGCGCAAATTCCGCTACAGAAGAAGAACAAGTTCACTCTAAATTCTCAGCAAAGCTTCTTCATCTTGTTTGTTGGCTCGTTTTTATGCTCTTTGCCTCTGGCACAGAAAAGGAGGAATTAGAGAGTATCTACCCCAAAGCAGACAGCAGCTCAGGAGTCCTGTGCAAAAAGTAGAAACAAAACCTTATACAGCAGAGCTAATTGAAAAAAAGGGGAGGGGGGGGAATGCCTTTGAGGGACAACGAAGGCACTCTGTTTCCATAAGAAATTTCAAGGTCATTTTCATACATGGGGAGGGAGGGGAGATAACGTTCAGTGGTCATTTCATCAGGAAAAAGTTAGTCATCTGTAGTGTTTGCAATTTAAAGTTGACCTCACAGACGTATTTTACGTGTCTCTTAAACGACAACCGACATCTCCAGACAAGTTGTGTCTATAATTTGGAAAATGGCTTCAAATTACTTCTACTGAGCGTATTTTACAAAGATTCTACCGCATATAGCTATATTTTACGTTTTAAGACTCGCACTGAATATTCCGGAAGTCTTGTTTTTGAGTTGGTGACGAGTCCTCACCCTACGTCACTGAAGGAACGCCCCTCAGCGAGGAAGGACATACCTTGCATCACCTCAATGCATTTTGAAATACTTAGTTTGGTCTGAAAACTTCGTGTTGATCCGTGTTGATGGCGAAATTAGAAGGAAAACATAAATAACGCGATGGTGAATCCTTGTGTGTGGCACCAAGCATCTATTTGATATTCACTGACAAAAATTGTAAGGAATTAATCATCCCGTTTCCACTGAGCTTTCCACTGAGCTTTGTCGCCCTCTTCTGCATCTTTTCGGTGCTACATCCCCCCCCCAGATGACACACACGGAATAAATTCTTTCGATTGCAAACATGTATGCTTTCCTCTTCAGAACTATATGAATCATATTCATAACTGGATGAGTAACAAGAAAGCATATTCTCTGAATCTGAAGCCATTGTTTTGATTCTCGAGCAAGGCAAGACGTCTTGCCTGACACCACGAACATCGGGGCGGGAACTTCTGAAACTGGCCATTTCCGGATTCATTTTGAAGTAAATTTTATTGGTGTTTTGCATTTGACTAAAAATATCACACTGCGTGTTTTGGGTTTTTTAGATGCTATAAAACGTTTTTCTGATGTGCGTTAGGAAACAAAAAAGTGATGTTGGTTGTTCTTTAAGACTGTTTATTGTTCAATCAATGTAACGTGCTTGTGTAGCATCTTTCCAGAATAATCGATGACAACTTCAAATGAGGGAATGTGTAGATTGTAACTTGTAGCATTAACTCATTCACTGCCAGACATGCAAAAATGTGTCCACTCCAGTGCCAGGGTTTTTGTCATTGAAATTCCAGGACACGCAGAATATTGAGTTTTACGACTGCATTAACATTCAATGTAGCGTAAGAAACCTTAGACTCTCTTCTTCCAGAAGTTATTTCCTAAATTATATCGGTCAGGAGTTATACGAGCGAATGAAATGAGGGTGGCTGTCCAAAATACAATGCAATACATACATATTGGTTTATATAGCACTTTAACAACAGCTGAAGCTGGAACAAAGCGTTAACATGGAAAAAAAAGGCAAATGCTGCCCCCACGTGGGAGGGAAAAACATTGTCAGAGGTCTGATCAGCGCTTTATCGGCACCCCAGCAAGGAAAAACCCAAACCCTATTTGAAGCTAATTTAGACTCTTTCCGTCATCCACGTAACATGCATGTTCCCATAGCATACATGTTGTGATCATCACTGAAGACAGTGGACTCATTCTTCATTTAACCTAACATTCCTGGTTTTGCAACTTTCTGTTATATTTGCTGGTTGTCATAATGTTTAAAGGACAACCGACACCTCAGGACAAGTTGTGTCCATAATTTGCAAAATCACTTCCAATGACTCCTAGTGAGCGTATTTTACAAAGATTCCACCGCATATAGCTATTTTTTACGTTTTAAGACTCGCGCTGAATATTCAGGAAATCTTGTTTTTGAGTTGGTGACGATGCCTGACATGACGTCACGACTGGAACGCCCCTGACCGAGAAAGCGACACACAATGCATTTTATAGTAGTACAGTGCTTTACTTTGTTTGGTCTGAAAACTTAGTGTGGATCCGTGTTGATGGCAAAATTAGAAGGAAAGCACATAAATAATACGATGGTGGATCGTTGTGTGTTGCACCAAGACTACTATTTGATTCTAGTTGACACAAATTCCCAGCAGAGAAATCAGTCCATTTCCAACAGAGCTTGGGCACCGTCTTGTGCATTTTCTGGGACGCTACATTGGAGTCCTGATGGCTCGAATTGATACGCAAGTACTTCTTTAATTGATTGCAAACATTTCTGCTTTCCTCTTCAGAACTATTTGAATCATATTCATAACTGGATGAGTAACAAGAAAGCATCTTCTCTGAATCTGAAGCCATTGTTTTGATTCTCGAGCAAGGCAAGACGTCTTGGCGTGATATCACGAACAAGGGGGCATTTTGAAATAGTTTTGGGACACTTGAACTCATTTTTATTGGTGTTTTGCATTTGACTAAAAATATCAGCCTGCATGCTTTGGGTATTTTAGATGCTATAAAATGTTTTTCTGATGTCAGTTAGGAAACAAAAAAAATGGTGTCGGTTGTCCTTTAAGGCCATTGTTGTTCTTCAGTCGAGGTCACCTCAAAATCTTTCTCATATTTTTGACGTCATCGTCGAACCCAGTTCAGTCAGCACAAAATACTGATGATGTATCATACGCATGTTTTCGGCCAAATGAGTGTATTTTGAAACATTCATTAGACCACAGGTGTCAAAGTCAAGACCCAGGGGGCCAAATCTGGCCCGACATTATTTTATCCGGCCCGCGGAAGCAAATAAAACATGTGAAATTCAATGATGCTTGCTAAAGTCTGAACGAAAACTTCAAATTGTTGTATGGAAGTCACAGTAACATTAATTATTTTTTACTTCAAATTTGAAAAGTTTTTAATTATTCTTTAATTTGTTTTACGCTCTATATGTAATATGTGGAGCGGATGAAACAATCTTATGGCTTCCTGAAATTCATAACGGCCTTCGAGAGAAAACCGTAACTACAATGTGGCCCACAGCAAAAAAAAAAAGTTCCTTTAGAATTAAAGTATTCATTTTTGATTTTGTTACATAAAATGTTTTTAGGACTGTTTTTTTGGCTGGTCACTCAGGCTTCTCTAATCTGAGTGATTTTTGTTCCATGTGTTTGTAAGAAAAGCATTTTCACATCACTGAAGACAGCATTGTCCACAATAAACAAAACGCTTTCAGAATCCCCCAAGACGATTTCGACAGGTTGGCATAAAGTGCACAAAGTAACATCTTTTCATATTCAATTTAACAAGTGGGATGCACTGAACCTTTTAAATGCCATCTTTTGCATTATCTGTGCCCTCTTTCTATTTTTTTTCCATGCGGAACATAAAACTCCAAAAAACAAAATGAATAAAAGCAAATATTCTTGTTCCTGACAGGAGGTTTTGCCAGACCGAAAGAGGGTGACCACCAGGAGCTACCTACCCATCATGCCGCTAGACATTGACAGTCACAGCAACTACACCTGCGTGGCCAGCAACCCGGCTGTGCCCATGGGCAAGCGGGCCAACGTCATGCTCAACGTGCACCGTAGGTTCTGGCTCCACCAATAATGACATCTATCATAATACAATGGTGACCTAAGATACCAGGTCTTGACAATGTATGAGTTTTCGTGGTACAAGCAGTCACTTGGTAGTTAGTGAACAATGGGACGTCGAGTTGTTTCATGCCACGACCGGTTGACGTTTGTCAAATAAGGTAAAAAACATTGTGTATTACTTTCTATAACAACTTCCCAAAGTCTTCTAGCTTACTGCTAACACCCTGCACAAATGTCGGGAAAAGGACAAACCCTAAGCATCATGTTAGGTGTTTGAACACAAACGGTGGAGCAACACATGATTATTTAATACTCACAGACACATTTTCTTGATCCTTTGCAAAAAAATACAAACGAAACAGTTTTGCAACACTCACACAAAAACATATTTCTGCTCCAAAATATTGTCTGTAACTGGTGCTTTCTCCAGATCCGCCGACGGTGACGTTGTCCATTGAGCCTCGCTCAGTCCTGGAGGGCGAGAGGGTCACTTTCACCTGCCAGGCCACCGCCAACCCGCCCATCATGGGCTACAGGTCCGAATGGCTGGAACGGCCCTGTGCTGTACTTAATATCGAGGAGTCCTCAAACATTACATCTAGCGTGTCTCCATTAGGTGGGCAAAGGGCGGTGTGTTGCTAGAGGGCGCCAGAGAAAGCATGTTTGTCACCACGGCCGACCACTCCTTCTTCACCGAACCCGTGTCCTGTCAGGTGTTCAACGCGGTGGGCAGCACCAACGTTAGCATACTGGCGGATGTACATTGTAAGTTCTGTGAATGTGTTTTTGTTCTCTGAAACAACACCATACCACCTACACATCTGCCAGCCCCAAAAATCTGGCTGTTTACTTCTGTCTCTTTGACTCAGTCGGACCCATCTTGGTGCTAGAACCACGACCCATCACTGTGGACGTGAACTCAGATGTCACCCTGAACTGCAAGTGGTCTGGAAACCCGCCGCTTACCCTCACCTGGACCAAGAAGGGCTCTAACATGGTGAGAAGTACCGTATTTTCCGGTGTCACAAGGCGCACCGAAGTATAAGGCGCACCTTTAAAACATTTTCCAAATATAATTTATAAATATAAACGTTTTCCAAATATGAGGCACACAACATTATAAGGCACTGCAGCGGTGCCTGGGGTTATCTCCTACTTCTTCTTATCTTTCGGCTTTTCCCTACAAAGGTTTGCCACAGCCAATCAGTGTTCTCCATCTTCAGAGGTTTGATTCGCATGTTTGTTTTGGCCAAGCTTTTACGTCGGATGCCCTTCCTGACACAACCCTGTGTATTTATCCGGGCTTTGGACCGGCACAATATGACACTGGCTTGTTTCCCCTTGTGGCTACAGAACAAGCAACTCTATGAACTTAATAAAGATGAAGATGCCCAGGAAAAGGCTCCCAAACACAAAATGGTCATCAGCACAGCAACATTAAAAAAAGCAAAACTATTCTCACCATTTGATGACAACTACTTCAACAGAGGGAAATGGAGTCAGGGGCTGTTGACAGTAGTTGTGAAACCTGTGGCTCAATATTACTTCAAATGTAAGGCACAGCTGCGTATAAGGGGCAGGGTCATCTTTTGAAGAAAATGAAGGATTTTGCGTGTGACACTGGAAAATACGATAACTGCCTACTTTAGTTGCACGTTTAGCTTTTTTAGAATATCAATTTCAATTAGATGGCCATTCCCAGTCACCAGGAACACAACCTGCTTTTTATGACAAAATAATAACGATTAAATGGTTGTGAAACCAATGTTCCTGATACTTTCCCCTTGTGCACCCGAAGTGATTAACTCATTCACTGCCATCCCCGAATTTATTCGGGAATTGAAAATATGATGTGGAATTCCCGAATTTGTTTGGGTTTTTGTTTTTCTGGCTGGGGGTGCCGATAAAGTGCTGGTCAGACCTATGTCAATGATTTTTCTTGGAATTTGAGTGGCAATGACAAAAAAACTGGCACTGAAGTGGATGCATTTTTACACGTCTGGCAGTGAGTGAGTTAAGATCGATGAAATTTAAATTTTAAAAAAGCAAATGTGAAACAGAATGGCTCCCTAAAATGTATTTAAAGGACAACCGACACCATTTTTTAATTTCCTAACTGACATCAGAAAAACGTTTTATGGCATCCAAAATACCCAAAAGACACA
This sequence comes from Hippocampus bargibanti, assembly GCF_051943395.1. Lineage (NCBI taxonomy): Eukaryota > Metazoa > Chordata > Actinopteri > Syngnathiformes > Syngnathidae > Hippocampus > Hippocampus bargibanti. Next base: position 13,682,120 of record NC_142744.1, on the reverse strand, counting down.
GGCTGATATTTTAGTCAAATGAAAAACACCAATAAAAATGACTTAAAGTGTCCCAAAACGACTTCAAAATGACCTCAGAAGGTTTCAGTTTCAGAAGGTCCCGCCCCTTTGATCGTGACGTCACGCCAAGACGTCTTGCCTTGCTCGAGAATCAAAACAATGGCTTCAGATTTGGAGAAGATGCTTTCTTGTTACTCATCCAGTTATAAATATGATTCAAATAGTTCTGAAGAGGAAAGCATCATTGTTTGCAATCGATTAAAGAAGTCCTTCCGTGTCATTTTGAGGCGTCTGGACTGCAATGTAGCGTCCCAGAAAATGCACAAGATGGCGCCCAAGCTCCGTTGGAAATAGGCTGATTTGTCTGCTGGGAATATGTGTCAACTAGTATCAAATAGTAGTCTTGGTGCAACACACAACGATTCACCATCGTGTTTTCCTTCTAATTTCGCCATCAACACGGAACAACACGAAGTTTTCAGACCAAACAAAGTACCCAAAATGCATTGTCTGTCGCTTTCTCGGTCAGGGTTGTCCCAGACGTGACGTCACAGTAGGCATCGTCACCAACTCAAAAACAAGACTTCCTGAATATTCAGCGCGAGTCTTAAAACGTAAAAAATAGCTATATGCTGTGGAATCTTTGTAAAATACGCTCAGTAGAAGTCATTGGAAGTGATTTTACAAATTATGGACACAACTTTTCCTGAGGTGTCGGTTGTCCTTTAAACATTATGACAACCAGCAAATATAACAGAAAGTTGCAAAACCAGGAATGTTAGGTTAAATGAAGAATGAGTCCACTGTCTTCAGTGATGATCACAACATGTATGCTATGGGAACATGCATGTTACGTGGATGACGGAAAGAGTCTAAATTAGCTTCAAAGAGGGTTTGGGTTTTCCCTTGCTGGGGTGCCGATAAAGCGCTGATCAGACCTCTGACAATGTTTTTCCCTCCCACGTGTGGGCAGCATTTGCCTTTTTTCCATGTTAACTCTTTGTTCCAGCTTCAGCTGTTGTTAAAGCTTTGTCTGTCGCTTTCTCTGTCAGGGTTGTTCCAGACGTGACGTCACGGTAGGTATCGTCACCAACTCAAAAACAAGACTTCCTGAATATTCAGCGCGAGTCTTAAAACGTAAAATATAGCTATATGCGGTGGAATCTTTGTAAAATACGCTCAGTAGAAGTCATTTGAAGTGATTTTACAAATTATGTACACAACTTGTCCAGAGGCGTCGGTTGTCCTTTAAAGTAATTGCTGTTATAGGTAACGAACGTCCGTCATGGTTGCCTCCCTATATTTTAACACACCAAATCTGGCCCTCTTTGCAAAAGGTTTGGACACCCTTGATTGCACTTGATTGGTTCTCAGAGAAGAGGTGGGGAAAAAGGCAGACTTCATAAATGTTTGCTTAGTTGTAAAGTAGACACTTTGTCTGAAGACTCTCCGTGTCTTAAATCTTTAATTCATGCCCAACAGTTTAAGAGAAAGCTCCAGGAGAAAAAGCTAATGGTGCCTGCCGAGTAAATCAACATGTTTTATAAATTAAATATGCTGCTCTCGCTCGCCCTGTCTGGCTCAGCTTGATGCCTCTCAAGAACACTTTTCTGTTTACTTGAGTCTGCACTTGTCCACGTCTTATGTTTGTGTTGTCCACGTTGATGTGTTCGCAGGTGCTTAGTAACAATAACCAACTGTACTTGAAGTCAGTGAGCCAGGCGGACGCCGGCCAATACGTTTGCAAGGCCATCGTGCCGCGCATCGGTGTGGGTGAGACGGAAGTGATGCTCACAGTCAATGGTGAGTCACCATCAACAAGTCCATGTATTACTACCAAACTCACCTTTTCTCGTGACAAACTTAACTGTTGATTTGACTTCCTAGCTGGCTACTCACTTTCCTGTTTACTGCTACCGACCTTCCATCCACCTTTCTACATTTGCTTATTTACTCATCTGCAAGTCTGACTTACACCACCCTTCTTATCTTGTCCAACCCAAGATAGCTAGCTAGCTAGTTAGCTAGATGGATAGATTGATGGATGGATGGATAGATAGATTGATTCTGATATTTTTTTCCAGTTTACTCGACACACGCCTTGGCACAGTAGGGAACTTCACTGCCTTTGAGTGACGTTATATTGTCTCCTTATGTGTATTGCTTCAACTCAAAGACATACAGTGTTTTTAGACCCTTTTTGGCGTTTCCCATATGTTAGCAATAAACTATCAATCTTTAACTCATTCACTGCCATTCCCTAATTTATTCGGGTATTGAAAATATGACATGGGGTGACATTCCCAAAATTGTTTGGGTTTTGGTTTTTCTTGCGGGGTGCCGATAAAGTGCTGGTCAGACCTCTGGCAATGTTTTTTTTTTCCTTCAACGAGGGGGCATCATTTGCCTTTTGTACAGCCGCCCCTACTTGCACCTCTAATTACTCTAGACCTATATAACTTGCGAATTAACTCTTTTTCTGATGAAAGAAGAGAGTCTAAGGGTTCTTACGTGGCATTGAATGTTCTTGTAGTCCAAAACTTAATTTACTGTGGGTGCTGAAATTTGAGTGAAAATGACAAAAACCCTGGCACTGGAGTGGACACATTTTTGCACATCTGGCAGTGAAAGAGTTAATTTCAGCCAAAGGTATGTTTTTTTTTTTTTTTTGTTGAACACTCGATCAGTTTAAACAAAATGAAAACTACACCAAGTTATAATTCATGATGAAGGCCCAGTCACTCACTCGTAACTTAAGGTACCAGCGTACTTGCCTGCATTATCTTGCTATGCTATCAGAGTACCTAAAGAAATGTCCCACCTCTCTCCTGCCTATTTCCTGTTCACTTTTGATGCGTCGTGCCTCGAACAGGCCCGCCCATAATCTCCAGCGACCCAGTCCAGTACGCCGTCCGGGGTGAGCGAGGCGAGATAAAGTGCTATATTGCCAGCACACCCCCGCCAGACAAAATCGTGAGTATATCAGCCTCTCATTTCTGCCTTTTTTTGAAAAACCATAGTAAGACTAATTGACAGAGATTACTGGCAAAAGAACACCCTCTTTTTTTTCTCTCGTGGCCTGGACTCATTGTGCATCAACCATTTTTTTCTTCCTATTTTTAGTTTGAGTGTTGCATTTGCAACCTCTTGAATGAAACCTGAGTTTTCTTCTTTAAAGAAACCTGTTAACCCTATTTTTTTTGTCCTTCAAAGCACACTTGATGGAACAACACTCGAGCACAAAGTCATGGATCATTCCAAAGCCTGCGGATTGCAAGAAACATTTTCACACACCACCCCATTAAAAAAAATGCGTTTAGCTGCACCTCTCAGCGGCAATTATCCAATTTTTGCTGCACCGACATGACAGAAATGAGAGCTTTTAGTAGGCTTCAGGACCCCCAGCCTGGCCAGAGAGCTGTGAGCGTATAATGTGATACGACATTATAGTCGTGGCTTAATGCACAGACACAAGGACTTATAAAAAATGGAATGTGAGCTTTGTGTGTGTACATGCGTGCGTGTGTGTGTGTGTGTGTGTGCGTGTGTGTGTGTGTGTGTGTGTGTGTGTGTGTGAGTGTGAGCGTGTGTGTGTGTGTGTGTGCGCGCGCGCTTGCTGCCAGATATTCTTAAACAAATCCGTCTGTGTCCACATTCTTTTCCATAAAAGAGGGTAGTAGATCTGCAGGAATTTATGCGGTGGAAGTGACTAGCGCTAATGTAAGGCGTGACTAATCACATTTCACTTATGTTTTAACCATTGCAGTGTCAGTAAGGCGAGTTACAGTACGTGTTACAAGCAATGGGGCCACCGCTCTTTTCCTGGACCCTGCTTTCAAGATGGCAGGCCTGCTTTCATGTCTGACATTGGGCAAATCTTCTTCTTTTCCTTTCGGCTTTTCCCTTCAAGGGGTCGCCACAGTGAATCAGTGTCCTCCATCTTTAGAGGTTTGATCCGCATGTTTGTTTTTGCAAAGCTTTTACGTCGGATGCCCTTCCTGACTTATGAAGACTTATGTCCCTTTGTGGCTACACAACAAGCAACTGCATCAGTAAAAGGCTCCCAAACACAAAATGGTCATCGGCACAGCAACATTCAAAAAAGCAAAAACTATCCTCACCATTCTGGAAATATCAGCTGTTAAAAATGAAGTTTCAGCCCAAACGCTTGATTTTCTCAAAATGCGGAGAAAATCAGCCTTCCCTGCAGAGAAGCAAACCCAAGCAGAATGGCTATCAAGAACCACACTACCAACCTCGAGTGACACCTCAAACATCCGGACAGTTGGTCACCTCCACAAAACAACGAAAGAAAAACGATTTTCGATGAAAAAACTACATTTATCCAGATCCAAATAACATGTCAATTGTTATTACTCCATCATGGATGGACTTTCCAACTCACGATACAGTGCGATATAATATAATGAACCTTCAGCTTCTCTGCCCACAAACTTTGGAACTTACTTCCTCCCATCATTCATAATAATGATTCTCTTCCCACCTTCAAGTCCCCTCTCAAAACCCCCTATTTAAAATCGCATTTTCTGTAGTGCTCTCTCTCTTGTTTCTATTTATAATTGTATTTTATTTATTGCATTCTATTTGTGATTGTATTTTATTTATTATGTAAATTTCTCCACTGCGGGACTAATAAAGGCAAATCCAATCCAATCCATTATAGTACCTATGCTTGTCTGTGATTGTAAAGTGTCCTTGAGAGCTTTGAATGGCGCTTAATGGACAACCGACGTCTCCGGACAAGTTGTGTCCATAGTTTGTAAAATGGCTTCAAATGACTTCTACTGACCGTATTTTACAAAGATTCCACCGCATATAGCTATATTTTACGTTTTAAGTCTTGTTTTTGAGTTGGTGACGAGTCCGCACGTGACGTCACTAAAGGACCACTCCTGACCGTAAAAAAGATGCATTCTAGCGGTCCTTCCATCATGTCAATGTATTTTGCTTTACTTGTTTGGTCTGGGGACCTCGTGTTGCACCCAAAAGCCGCCAGAAGAGGGCGTCCAAGCGCCATATAAGGAATTTATCAGCCTGTGGAAACGGAGGTGGCCACAGGAGGTCGCCATGTTTTGCCTCTTTTTTTTGTGAGAGATTTCCCCCCCTATGTTGCCTCAAAATGGCACAAATAAATTCTTTAATCAATTGCAAACATGTATGCTTTCCTCTTCAGAACTATTTGAATGATATTCATAACTGGATGTGTAACAAGAAGGCATATTCTCCGAATCTGAGGCAATTGTTTTGATTCACTAGCAATGCTAGACGTCTTGGCGTGACGTCACGAACTGGGGGCGGGACTTTCTGAAAATGCCCAATTCGCAGCTGATTTTTTTGCAGATTTTGGACACTTTAAGTAATTTTTATTGGTGTTTTGCATTTGACTAAAAATATAATACTGCATGTTTTGGGTATTTTAGATGCTATAAAACTGATGTCAGTTAAAAAAAAAAGTGACGTCGGTTGTCCTTTAAAATATAATGTATTATTATTATTATTATTATTATTATTATTATTATTATTATTATAACCGTCGTACTGAAATTGGAAAGCAATGCAATACACCGCGACTATGACATTATCAATATGAGCCGATTCACTACAATATCGATCTGAGGCCATTGAAATTCACTCTTAACTCACTCACTGCCATTCCCGAATTTATTTGGGAATTGAAAAGCATGACGTGGGGCGCCAATCCCAAATTTGTTCGGGTTTGGTTTTTTTCTTGCTGGGAGGGTGGGTTTCAAGCTGCGGGCAGACTTCTGGCAATGTTTTTCCCTCCCATGAGGGAGCAGCATTTGCCTTTTACACAGCCATTTCAAACTCACATAACTTCAGGCCAATATAACTTAGGAATTAACTATTTTTTCTGATGAAAGGATTGTCTAAGGTTACCTAAACTGCATTGAATGTTTATGTTGTCCTAAAACTCAATATTCTGTGGGTCCTGCAATTTGAGTGAAAATGACAAAAACCCTCGCACTCAAGTGGACACATATTTGCACATCGTCTGTCGGTGAATGAGTTCATTATGATGCAATGCCATGTGATGAACGTAATAATGATGCAATGTAATTCACAAAGATTATGTCTTGATACAATATGATTCAATCGCATTTGATACATCCATAACCCTAGATATTTCAATGACAATGTAATCCGGGCATGGTGCACATTTCACAAAACTTGCACGACTTTTTTTTCATGTCAGGCTATCGTGTCGTAGTCAGTTTGGATGACACTTCACTGCATATCTTGCTTTTTTCACATCCCTAATAGCAAGTTGACATGGCTCATAAACCTTTCACTACATGTGTGTTGTAGGTGTGGGCATGGAAGGAGAATGTATGGGAGAAGGAGAAAGGCACGTTGATGGAGCGCTACACAGTAGAGCAAAGCAAGCCTCCAACGCAGGGAGGGGCCGTGCTCTCCACGCTCACCATCAACAACGTTATGGAATCTGATTTCCACTCGCCATACAATTGCACTGCCTGGAATTCCTTCGGGCCTCGCACCATGATCATCACTCTGGAGGAAACTGGTATGGAAACACAACAAAAAGTCATTAGTCCAGACATTCCTGACTCGGGATAACTTTTGGCAGGGGTTCATTTATGATGAACCCCAAAATGAACCCAAATGACTGTGCAGACCCCAAATGATGCCATGGGGCTAGTGCAGGGGTGGGCAAACTTTTTGACTCGCGGGCCGCATTGGGTTCTAAAATTTGACAGAGGGGCCGGGCCACGAGCATTTGGAAGGAATGTTTGGGCCGGAAATACTAAACCTAAAGAATTAAAGGACAACCAACGCCTCCGAACAAGTTATGTCCATAATTTGTAAAATCACTTCAAATGACTTCGACTGGGAGTATTTTACAAAGATTCCACAGCATATAGCTATAGTTTACGTTTTAAGACTCGCGCTGAATATTCATGAAGTCTTGTTTTCGAGTTGATGACGATCCCCATGTGACGTCACGTTTGGACCGCCCCTGACCGAGAAAGCGACACACAATGCATTTTGCGGTACTTTGTTTAGTCTGAAAACTTCGTGTTGATCCGTGTTGATGGCGAAATTAGAAGAAAAACACATAACGCAATGGTTGTGTGTTGCACCAAGACAACTATTTGATATTCGCTGACACAAATTCCCAGCTGACAAATCAGCCCATTTCCAACGGAGCTTGGGCGCAATCTTCTGCATTTTCTGGGTGCTACATTGCTGTCATTGACGGCTCGAATTGATATTGGAGGAAACCTTTAATCAATTGCAAACATTGATGCTTTCCTCATTAGAACTATTTGAATCATATGAGTAACAAGAAAGCATCTTCTCCGAATCTGAAGCCATTGTTTTGATTCTCGAGCAAGGCAAGACGTCTTGGCGTGACGTCACGAACAAGGGGGTGGGACGTTCTGAAACTGGCCATTTCCGGATTCATTTTGAAGTCATCTTTATTGGTGTTTTTCATTGAACTAAAAATATCAGCCTGCCTGATTTGGGTATTTTCGATGCTATAAAACGTTTTTCAGTGGGAAACAAAAAAAAAAGGTGCCGGTTGTCCTTTAAATGCAGTGTGTACAAACCTCATAGCACAGTAAGAACACTACAACCCAATTTATTAACTGTATTTCAAATGTGAATAATATCCCTGATCAGTTAATAAATTTGTCTCAAGGAATATGGCGTTTACATACTATTTCGCAGATACTTGGAGGTGGAAATGGAAAGAGATTAAAATAACATATGCACTGTGATTTATCAAGATCGCGTCTGTTTTTATTTTCATTGAAGTTTTCATCGAAAGGGCAAAGTTAAAGAAATCAACACGACACAACGAAATATTCAAGCTCAATAATACCTACTTGTGTTAAATTCCGCCAAATCATGGATGGATTGTCTTGACTGCGCGCTCTACAAACTCTCTACTGACGCCCTCGCCCTCACGCACAAACAATACACGTGTACGATCGCCGAGCACACAGACATAGGCTACTTGCAGTTGAAATTTGCATACTCGGCACGGCAGCCAATCAGAAGCCTGCTTCTTTCTTCCGGACTTTCGCAAGCGTTATAAAGTTATAAAGTCAATTTCCAAAATAGATGCACAGAACCTCAGCCCAGAAGAAAGATTCAAAAGAAGCTAACAACATGTGTGACGCTATAAAACGTAAATTTATATCAAACCGTGACTGTAAAGTTTACGTGAGACTTATGAAAGGGGCTTAGTGGCTCGTAGGAAGCAATGCAAACGTTGCATTGTGCACCGCAATGACACTCGACTACTGAATCACAATCTACAGCCATGCACGTTTACCGAAAATTTAGCAAGGTAGCATTTGTAGTAGGTACATTCTTGATTTAGAAAACTTTATACTTCGTGACAATGTTTTTTAATGTGATTAGTTGTCTCATTGTGTTTCAAGTTGTGAAAAATGGGACAGGCAACTTTTCAGTTATCTGGCCTGTTGTCTGCTAACTTTTTGTCATGAGTTTCAGACACTGTTTTTACTATAATTTGGACACGTTCGGCGGGCCGGATTAAAAAGCATAACGGGCCGTATGCGGCCCGCGGGCCGTAGTTTGCCCATGCCTGGGCTAGTGGCATGATCTGTTGAGTCCCTCAATAATCCCCCAAAAATAATCAGAGCTCTGGATAAAACCTGTTAAAATTTTACCGTTAAATTCATCTCTTAGAGTCGAGTCATTATATCACTTTAGTCGGGGGGGTGGAACATTACCTTTGTGACATATCTGTTGGAGTAATTTCCAGACTATGTAACGCGACTTTTATCATAAGCTTGCAACGATCATGCAACGATGCGGCCGATTTATGCATTTTTTTCTAGTGGCTGCCATTCGGGGCTCGAGCACTACAGGTAAGAGTGAGACACGGTGAATATATGCGCCGAGGATGACAGAATTTAATGTAACTACGGTAACTACCGTATGCGAAACTGGCCGTATGCAAAGAGCAACTTTTGCACAAGTTTGCTAATGTATTTCTTCGGTGTCTCTGTGACTTGGTATTTTTTTTTGTACCCAGATGTGTTAGCGAGTGCTAACGTGTTGCTGCCTTGTCTCACTTGAACCGGCATGTTTTTTACCAGCCCTGTTTGGGTTATGTTACTACCCTAATGCATGTTGTGTTGCTGCCGCGTCACATTCACTGCGAAGTTAAAGTATATACATTCACTGTGAAGTTAAAGTATATATAGGGTTATAAAGTATTATTAAAACATTGAAAACTTTTTTTCTGTGTACCGTCTTTCTTTATAAACACGCAGTTTATAGACAGCTGCGGTTTATGTATGTACAAAATGCGTCTGTGTAAGCTCTCAGTCGTACAGGAGTGGTCCATCGATGAAAAAGGTTTCTTCAGCCATCATCTGTACTTCTTTGAAGGTGTTGGACGTTTCGCTTCTTTTGCTCCAAGATGCTGCAACATCGCAGCGATAATACTAGTGGGCCTCAGTCGGCAGTACATCTTCTTTTCCTTTCGGCTTTTCCCTTCAAGGGGTCGCCACAGCGAATCAGTAACCTCCATCTTCAGAGGTATGATACGTATGTTTGTTTTGGCCAAGCTTTTACGTTGGATGCCCTCAGTCAGCAGTACATATGCACCTAAAAACTAGCAACCACTCATTTGACGACAATGAGGTTAAAATCATCGCGAAAGAAAATAGATGGTTTGAAAGGGGAGTAAAAGAAGCTATTTTCATAAAACAGGGGAATCCTTCACTAAACCGTCATGGTGCGGTGAGGTTCAATTTGGATCGTTCGTACAACAGACTGCTTAGGCAACATAGGCTTGGTTATGCTAATGAGGTGATACCAGAGAAAAGGGGCAATCATAGGCCTCATACTCAGGCATGACAATAGAATTAATCAGTGAGGACAATAGAAGTTATCAGTGGAGCTGCAGGGAGTAGTCCTCTGCTCCCCCCAACCTGAGAGCAGGGATGAGAAGGTTTCTTCAGCTGTCATCTGTACTTTTTTGAAGGTGTCGGACGTTTCGCCTCCTATCCAAGAGGCTTCGTCAGCGAACTAAAGTCTTACTGGTCGTATCGGCCCTATTTATATATCACTAATGTCCAGACATGGCGGCACTGGACACAGCTATGATAGGTCCCTACTCTCAGGTTGGGGGGAGCAGAGGACCACTCCCTGTGGCCCCACTGATCGTTCCTACATTCCAGAATAACGACTGGCCGGTATCACCTCATCAGCATTACGAATGTTGTCTAACCTGTTTTGCCTAAGCAGGCTATTGTATGAACGATCCAAATTGAACCTCACCCCACCAGACCGGTTTAATGAAGAATTTTGTTGTTTTATGAGAATCGCTTCTTTTACTCCCCTTTCAAACCATCTATGTTATCACGCTAAGATTTTAACCTCATTGTCGTCAAATGAGTGGTTGCTAGCTTTTAGGTCCAAATGTACTGCTGATTGAGGCCCACTCGTATTATCCCTGCGATGTTGATAAAGTCTTTTTTTGAGAATTTGTTGAGTCTCCCCAATGTACTGCTCCTTACAATTTTCATTCTTACAATGTATTGAATAAACGACATAAAGTAATGTAGTTTTTCATTTGGTACCCTATCTTTTGGATGCACTAATGTTTGCCTTAACGTGTTTATCGGTTTGAAATAAGTAGGAATTTTGTGTTGCCAAAGGACTCTTTGTAGTTTTTCAGAAACTCCTGCAATGTAAGGTACTGCTACTCCTCTCCTTTTTGTATCTTTAGAATTTTTGGTTTCATTCCCTATTCTTTTTTTTCTGACATTTGTTGAATGACCAATGAGAGCAGGCACCAATTATAGCAGAGTTCGGCACCGCCACGTCTGGACAAAAGGGATATATATAGGGCCGAAACGAAGCATCTTGGAGAAGAAGTGAAACGTCCGGCACATTCAAAGAAGTACGGATGACGGCTGAAGAAACCTTTTCATCGATGTACAAAATGGTTTGTCCTTTAAAAATGTACTGGGTGAGGCTTATAATTAGGTGCGCTCTTTAGTCCGGAATTTAGGGTAAGTAGTTGGGGTGACTCATGGTTCCAACTTTTATGCATAACCTATTGGAATTCCTCTTTTTGGTCGAGCCGTGGTCTCACTGATAAAACAAAACCCGTCACATGTAAAAATTGCTTCTCATGCGCCCTCTAGACATTGTGCCAGTGGGTATCATCGCCGGAGGCACGGTGGGCTCGTCCATTCTTCTGCTCACACTGCTGCTGGCACTCGCCTTCTTCCTGTACCGTCAACGCAAAGGCAGTGAGTTTGTCGTCTCCGTCAATCACCTTCTGCGACATATGGCGTCTGCTTTCGTGTTGTATTCAATTGAGCCTCATGAATATTCATGCTAACGTGCCAAACGTTGGTATGAATGCCTGCAAACGCCCACGCGTCAACCTCTCATCATTCCTCAAACATTTGTGGATGTGCGAGATAAAGCAAGACAAAGCGAACCTTAAAATGATAAGCTTTCTGCATATTTTTCACACAACATCAAAATCCAGCTGGAGAATGCAATTTGGCCAAATATATCTTCTTCTTTTCCTCTCAGCTTTTTCCTTCAGGGGTCGCCACAGTTTTCTGCATTCTCTTCTCTCACATCAGCTACCTACATGTACTCTTTACATTCAGAAACCGCCTCCTTGGTTTTCCTCTCGGTCTCCTGCCTGGCAGTTCAAGGCTCAGAATCTTTCTCACGATATAGTCACTCTCTCTCCTCTGGGCATATATATATATATACAGTAAAGTCTCGTTATATCAATATCGTTTAGCGGCTGGATAGCTCAGTTGATAAGGCATCGGTTTGGCATATATGGGAGACGAGGGTTCGAATCCCTCTTGTGGCAGAGAAAATGAGCACGAAAACATCATCCAGTGTGGGTCCTTGGGCAAGACCCTTCACGCTAATGCCTACCTCATAAAATGATGAGAGACAATAAATGGAATGACACGCCGGCTCAGACGTCGCCCGGCCAAACAAGGTCTGTGTCAGGTGCTGGGGAACCAGACCACCCTGATGAAAAATGGGCTACTGGAACAAAGCGGAGATGGACGAGATGCGATAACATGGCTCTGTTGGAATGCTACTACTCAAGCAACCCCAGTCAGAGGGGTTACATGCGGAGAATGGGGGCTGAATGGTTACTTCGAAACACACAGTCACGGTTGACCACGAAACAACTAGTAGCTGAGTGTTCCAATATCCACAAACGGCAATTGCTATCACAACTTGAGATTGATGAGGTACAACACAAATTCCGAGGTGAAGGGCCCCAGGCCCTGCCACATAAAAGGAAGAGGTTCAACCAGAGATTGGGAGGCTAGCCCCAATGAATGATGAGATTGGGAAGCCAGCCCCAATGAATGAAATGCTGAGCGAGGCAGCTATGCTAAGAGCGAAAGGGACATAGACTCCTTGATCCACATAACCAGGATCTATAGCAGTAACATCGGGATGTCATTCGGGCTGGAGAAATGTAGTCGGATGGTGACTAAGAGGGGCAAGGTAGTCCACACTGAAGGGGTCTCACTCCCTGAAGGAACAATAGCAGACATTGAAAACAGCTACAAGTACCTCGGTATACCACAGGCCAATGGCAACCTCGAACTTGCAACAAGGAAAGCGGCTACGACCAAATACCTCCAGCAGGTGAGGCAAGTCCTGAGAAGCCAGCTCAATGGCAAGAACAAGACCCGGGCAATAAACATCTATGCCCTGCCAGTGATCAGATACCCTGCAGGAATAATAAGGTGGCCAAAGGAAGAGATTCAGACCACAGATATTAAGACCCGAAAACTTCTCACCATGCATGGAGGGTTCCATCCCAAGTCCAGCACCTTGTAAGGAAGGAGGTGAGTGTGAGTGCCACTGTCCAGGCTGAAACATCCAAGCTCAATGAATACATCAAAGAGAAGGCTCCAACAGATGAAGTACTCAGAGAATGTCTCAGGGAACAGAGAATGAGGTGCTGGAAGAGGAACAGGATTGAGCGACTTGACCCCTCCCACCGGAGAAGACTGCCCCCGTGTCCTGGCTTGAACTGTACTCCCTCCTCCCTGCTTGGATGAAATGGGAGGGGATAGAACATTCTAGAACCTTCCAAAGACATCATGTGACGAAGGATATAAAATGGGGACAATTGCGAAACCGCGAGAGGAGAAAGCGTGCGGTCAGAGAGCCTTCGAGCTCCGTGACCAGGAGGACGGCAACCCTTCTCTCTTAGACTTAGAGGAGCTCGAGTGAGATGGGAGTACGGATGCATTCAGGCTCTGAAACCCGCAGGCAGGGACCAGCCCAACGGCATCAACACAGACCTGAATCTCCGGAGAAATGACCAAGAGTTACGGGGAGATCTGAGGATCTGAGAGCTAGCGGGCGAGATGTGTCCAACGGCACAGACCAAAGGCTCGGAGGGGGAGAAATCCTCTGTTTGATGAGTTAACTCCCCGCCTGGTCGATTTCTTATCCCTTTTCGACTCATGAGGGTTCCTTAGAAAAAGTATAATTTTATTTTAGGTTTTATCATTTTTTCAATTTTGAATTGGATTTAGTTTGAAGACCCCGTGATTGGTGGAATTATGAGAAATTGCCTCTCAGGAGTGGGTCGGGCTTGAGGTCGTTCCGGAGTGGTAAGAAATCAAGTTCAACCAAGTAATAAAAACCAAGTAATAAAAAAAAAGTGTGAAAGGTTAACCGATGATAGACAAAAGCATAACCACATAGACAAGATGATTTTATCATTTGTATTTTGTCATTTTATTTTATTTTATTGTTATTAGTTTTTGTTTTAAAGGTATTCTGATTCTGATTCTGATTTATTAATCCGTTTATCTTGGGAGAATCGACATAAAAAATGTAATCGGCATTAAAGGGTCGTGACGTCCGAGATCGCAGTTGTGAAATATCGGCCCCTGGCTGGTTCCGCATCGTGTAAGAAAGGAAATGAACCACAATAAACCCGTTGATTGCATAAGCGCGAGTCATTGTCGTCTCTGAAAATATATCAAGTGATCCTCTCCGTTACAACCTCCGAAATGAATAAAAGTGTGAAACGGCGGGAGGCGCCGTCCGTCGCGACGGTTCCTCTTTTTTGATAATCCGTCGACAATGTAAAAGGTTCAAAGCTTTTTTATTCCGGCTCGTAGGTTAAGCCCAAACCTATTAAAAAAACCCTCAATCAAACCCGAATGATCACTATATATATCATGTCCTCTTTGACCACATCCATAAACCTCCTCTTCGCTCTTCCTCTCGGTCTCCTGCCTGGCAGTTCAAGGCTCAGCATCCTTCTCCCGATATAGTCACTCTATCTCCTCTGGATATGTCCAAACCATCTCAGTCTGGCCTCTCTGACTTTCTCTCCAAAGCCTCTACTATGAGTTGTCCCTCTAATTCCTGATCCTATCCAACCTTGTCACTCCCAAAGAAAACCTCAACATCTTCAGCTGTGCTACCTCCAGCTCTGCTTCCTGTCTTTTCTTCAGTGGCACTGTCTCCAGTCCAAACATCATGGCTGGTCTGACCACGGTTTTATACACTTTTCCTTTCATCCTAGCTGAAACCCTTCTATCACACATCACACCTGACATTTTTCTCCAGCCGCTCCAGCCTGCCTGGACACGCTTCTTCACCTCTTTTCCACACTCTCCATTGCTCTGGACAGTTGACCCCAAGTACTTAAAATCCTCCACCTTCTTTATCTCTTCCCCCTGTAGCATCACGCTTGCACTTGGATCCCTCTCATTCACACACATATATTCCGTCTTGCTGCGACTGATCTTCATTCCTCTCCTTTCCAGGGCATATCTCCACATCTCTAGTTTCTCCGCCACCTGTTCCCTGTTCTCGCTACAGATCACAATGAGAAGGTTTCTTCAGCCGTACAGATCACAATGTCATCTGCAAACATCATGGTCCAAGGAGATTCTTGTCTAACATCGTCTGTCAGCCTGTCCATCACCATAGGAAACAAGAAGGGGCTCAGAGCTGACCCCTGGTGGAGTCCCACCTCCACCTTGAATTCCTCAGTCACACCGACAGCACACCTCACAACTGTCTTACAGTCATGATACATGTCTTGCACCGCTCTGACATACTTTTCCGTCACTCCAGACTTCCTCATGCAATGCCACAGCTCTCCTCTGGGCACCCTGTCATACGCTTTCTCCAGATCTACAAAGACAATGCAATTCCTTCTGACCTTCTCTGTACTTCTCTATCAGCATTCTTAAAGCAAACACTGCATCTGTCGTACTCTTTTTTGGCATGAAGCCATACTGCTGCTCACAAATGTTCACGTCTGCTCTTAGTCTAGCTTCAACTACTCTTTCCCAGAGTTTCATTGTATGGCTCATCAACTTTATTCCTCTGTAATTAGTACAACTCTGCACATCTCCTTTGTTCTTAAAAATGGGCACGAGTACACTTCGTCTCCATTCTTCAGGCATCTGTTCACCATCTAAGATCTTGTTGAATAACCCAGTCAGGAACACCACCGCCACCTCTCCAAGACACTTCCATACCTCGATTGGTAAATCATCTGGCCCGAGTGCCTTTCCCCCCTTCATCCTTTTCAGCGCCCTCCTCACTTCATCCTTGCTAATGCTTGCTACGTCTTGGTCCACAACAGTCACATCTTCTACTCTTTGTTCCTTCTCATTTTCCTCATTCATCAATTCTTCAAAGTACTCTTTCCATCTTGCCATCACACTACTCGCACCGGTTAATACATTGCCATCTCTATCCTTAATTACCCGAACCTGCTGCAGGTCCTTACCATCTTTGTCTCTCTGTCTCGCCAGCCTGTAAAGATCAGTCTCACCTTCCTTGCTGTCCAGCCGAGCATACAAGTCATCATAGGCCTCTTGTTTGGCCTTTGCCACCTTTACTTTAACCGTGCGCTGCATCTCCTTGTACTGCTGTCTACTCTCGTCCGTTCGAGGGAAGGGGGAAGTCCCTGCGTGCGAGCGGGAGCCCGAGCTATATATATATATATATATATATATATATATATATATATATATATATATATATATATATATATATATATATATATATATATATATATATACGCACACACACATTTTGTCGAGGTTTTGTCTCCCAACTCTGGACATTGTAAAGAGGATCCTAAAGCGCTTGTGCTGGTCTTCCAGGACATCGAGGAGTGACTCTGGGCAAAGCCGACATTAAAGTGGAGACGGTCAACAAGGAGACGCACAGTCTGGAGGAGGAGGCGGCCACCGTCTCCACGGCCACGCGCATGGTCAAGGCGATGTACTCGGTGAGTCCGAGCGCACGTTGTCCGATCGCCACTTCCAGAACATTGCAGCACATACATACCTGGGTAAAATTGTGGACCTTTTTTGTCATTTTTTTAAGAAGACAAATAGGACAGATCATTGTTAGTGGAGGTAGGAAAAGAAATAACATGTACCATATTTTCCGCTCTATAAGGTGCACCCATTATAAGGCACACCTTCAATGAATGATGTATTTTACAACTTTTTTTATATATAAGGCGCTACAGTAGAGACTGGGGTTATGTTATGCATCCGGTCCTCGACGCTGCATAGATGGTGCTGCGCTCAAGGGAATATCAACAAAACAGTCAGATAGGTCAGTCAAAATGTATTAATAGATTACAAATCAGCTTTCTGACAACTCCATTCACTCCCAAAATGAATAAACAACGGTGTTATGTCGGAGGAACGAGAGGAGACGACTTGCCTGTGAATGGTCTTTATTTACAACTGCGTCATCCTCAACTTGATGCCGTCAACAACTCTTCTTTACGGCACTGCCGCGACGTCATGTGGCAGTGTGGCATATACTACAAACTGTTTTATTATATACTCCGAGGTAAAGTATTCGTATTTTCGTGACACAATTTATGTTTTAACAACAGCAAGCTATGGCATGTAGTGCAACATTTATATCACATAGTGGAGGGGAACTTTTCCTCCATTCAGTAAACACATAAAAAACATTCTCATGCTGTTACGGTAAATTAAACGTACCGTTAGGTGCAATCACAATATACTAACACTCTTAATAGTGCAAAGCAATAACAATAATAACTCTAAAACAATAGCATAATAACTGTTGTTCACTCATTGATGTCCATATGCACAATATGACCAAACTTAATGAACTGTACACAAAGGAAACACGTAAAGATCAGTTCAATCAATCCTCATCTAGGAATCCCTGGAATTCTTCCCGTGTCCAAATTGAACAGCTGGGTAAATGCGGCATCCATCACACCTTATCCGTCTCATCCAAGTCGTCATTCGTGGAGTCAGTGTCGCTGTTGTTGTCTGGCAGTTCTGTGACAATTCCTGCCTTCTTGAAAGCGTGGACCACAGTTGAGACTAATATATCAGCCCAGGCATTTACGATCCACTGGCAGATAGTGGCGTATGTCATCTGGCGCTGTCTCCCCGTCTTGGTGAACGTATGTTCGCCTTCTGTCATCCACCGCTGCCACGCAGTTCGCAGTCTAGCTTTGAATGCTCTGTTGACACCGTTTTATATATCCCAGCATGCATCGCGCACTACTGCTTCTACGGGGGAAAATGGAATCTCGGCTGCTTACCGTAGTTGCGAGACCTGTTGCGGCTCAATATTGATCCAAATATAAAAGCACTCGATTATATGGTGCATAGTCAGCTTTTGAAAAAATTGAAGGCTCTTAGGTGCACCTTATAGTGCAGAATACGATTCTATCGAAATTTCTATGTAATAAATCTGAATGGAAAAATAATGCAACCTCATATTTTATGATGTTTCAAAAAATTATTTAACCAATTATTTGTTATGATAAATCATCACAAATCGTATTTTCCTGTGTATAAGGCGCACCCAAAAACCTTGATTTTTTTGAAAAGATGACACTGCGTCTTATACGCCTTACATGTGAAGTAATATTGAGCCAGAACAGGTCTTGCAACTACTGTCAGCACCCACCGACTCAATTTCCCCCAGTAGAGGAAGGAGTGCGTAACCCCAGCCTCTACTGTAGCGCCGTATAATGTGGTGTGCCTTATATTTGGAAAACTATATATATATATATATATATATATATATATATATATATATATATATATATATATATATATATATATATATATATATGCGGATCAAACCTCTAAAGATGGAGGACACTGACTTGCTGTGGCGACCCCGTATATATATATATATATATATATATATATATATATATATATATATATATATATATATATATATATATATATTCAATTTCAGAAATATATACAGTGAACCCTCATTTATCGCTTTTACTTTGTTTGTTTGCACATTTGCATGCCATTAATTAAAAAAACGAGTTTTTTTCCCCTGAAAAAAAATCCGCGATGTACTCAAGCCGTGATAAGTGAACCGCAAAATAGCGAGGATCACTGTATTCTATTTGAGAAATATATTCTATTATATATTTTATTTGAGAAACTTTTTTTCATTCATTGAAGGCGCACCTTATACTGTGGTGCACTTTATATTTGATTCGATTGGATAGGATTAGCCTTTATGAGTCTCACAGTGGAGAAATGTACATTTTAAAGCAGAAGTGATGAAAGTAAGAGGAAAGGAAAGGAAGAAGTAGAAAAACAAAATACAGCACCTGCTGTAAAGGCAGTAACTTGATGTAAAAAAACTAAAATGGATTGGATTGGATGTATACCTTTATTCGTCTCGTAGTGGAGAAATAACAATAAATAAATAAATACTATAACCACACAAAGACAGTCATTCAATCTTCAGCACTTTCGGCACTGTCTTTGTTGTATGAAGCCGGTCTAGATGAAAGAGGAGAGGATAAAAGTGTCCTTTTCACCGGTGGATCAGGAATGGTGAAATGTGCCCGTCTGCTACAAGCTAAATTGTAAATGTTGTAAATGTTGAAAGCAAACATGAAGCTATAGCATCCATTGATGAAGAGAGATTGTCTCACATCTCCTGTCCCACGTAAATCCGCTTCAATTCCAAGCCGTGACACTTCCCTTTCTCCCGCCACTCCTTTCTTCTCATCACGGGCTCCTCAAGCCATGCATCCATCCAGCTGCAGACTGTCCAACAGCACCGACCTTTCCGCTGAACAAAGCGGGGCTGTCAAATTGCTGACCATTACAGCCGCAAAAGCACAATGGCCCCAGAGCTGTTCAGCGATGACAGTCAAATGGCACCGATATTCCTCCCAATCCAAAACAGTGCTGGCATATCCGTGCTGCCGAAAAGGTGCAACCGCTCAGCAGTCTCCTCCTTGATGAATGTTTATAATTGAATAAGAGAAGCTGGAAAGCATTCCTTCCATCTGAAAAAGTATTCAAGGAACTAAACACATAATAAATTATTTTCCATCAGTCAGTCGGGCAAAAATTGAATGAGCTCAATGAATAAACGTTGCAACTTTGTTCTCCTCCCTGTCTTCCTCCTCTCTGGACATCCGCCCCTCCTTCTCTCCCTCCGTCCGTCTGTGTGTTTTGTCGTTTGACGGTTTAGTTTCTGCCCTCTGTCTCCCTCTCTCCCTCCACTCAGCCCTTCAAAGACGACATGGACCTCAAGCAGGACGTGCGCAGCGAGAGCGACGCCTGCGAAGACTATGAACTCAAGGTAGCGCATGGGCCTAGAGTTTCAAATTTGGGTGTCATACAATAGTTTCCATTTCAATGTTGGGTTGGAGGTTAGGTTTTGGGTGTTTGAAACACGGGGCAGGGCTTCAAGTCTTGAATTAGTTTCACGTGGTTGTTTCTTGTGTTTGGGATGTCAGGATCCGACAAATGGTTACTACAACGTGCGAGCGACCACCCACGACGAGGCTCGCCCTCAGTCCCGCGCCATCCACTACCAGGGAGACTTCAGCTCCCCCAACGCCAGCAGCGCAGCAGGCGGCGCCGCCGCTTCTACTGCCCCGACCTCTGCCTCCAGCGCCGCGGTCCCCCCCAGTGGAGTACCGGGCTCCCGGGCCGGTTGCTATGACCCGCGCCCCCCTTCCCGCATCTCGCACTCCACCTACGCTCAGTTTAGCACACTCTCTCGGGCGGCTGCCGCTGCTCAGCAAGCGGCATCTAATCCACCGGGGGACTACCCGGGAGACTACGGGCTTCTGGACGGCACTGCCCAACTGGCCTACAACAACTACGGGTACCCTTCGCAGTACCATAGCTATCGCGTGGCCTTTGCACCGCCTGCGGAGGAGGGGCCGGCATACGAGATGTACCCCACAGGACCAGGGAGCGGACCTGAGCAACACAGCCCCAAAACGGAGCTGGGAAAGTATGACACAGCTACCCGCTTTTCATACTCGTCGCCCCCTTCTGACCACTCGCAGAGACACACGCAGAGGATGCAGACTCATGTGTGAAAGCCAAACCACATGCATTGGCGTTAGCAATATCTATGCCAATTGGCAATAACCGCAATCAAAAAAGAAGAGCACTTCTGACCGATCAGCCACCATTTTGGGGTTCCCAGAAACTGAAGTTATACCCCGTTGAAAATGTGTTTTATAATAACACCCGTCCGTGTTAGTGCCCCTCTCTCCAAAACAAACGGTTTTCCAATTAACTAATTCACTGCCAGACGATGTGCAAAAATGTGTTCACTCCAGTGCCAGGGTTTTTGTCATTTTCATTCAAATTGCAGGACCCACAGAATATTGAGTTTTAGGACTACGTAGACATTCAATGTAGCATAATAAACTTTACACTCTCTTATTTCATCAGATAAAAAAAAGAGATAATTCCTGAATTATATGGGTCTGGAGTTATAGGAGCTTGAAATGAGGGTGATTGTCCAAAATACAATGCAATACATACATAATTGTTTTTATAGCGCTTTAACAACAGCTGAAGATGGAACAAAGTGCTAACATGGAAAAAGGGAAAATGGTGCCTCCTCGTGGAAGGGAAAAAACATTGCCAGAGGTCTGACCAGCGCTTTATCGGCAGCCCCCGCAATAAAAACAAAAACCCGAACAAATTCGGGAATGACGCTCCACGTTACACTTTTCAAATCACGAATAAAACTGGGAATGAGTTAAAATGAAATTCAATAGGTATCATAGGACACATCTGAAGGACTAAAATCTGAAATGGAACAGGAAGTCATCCATTACATGTCGAATCGGCCATCTGCAACGGCTGCCAATGAGACTAAAACACCCCGTTTTTTGGCCAACATGATATTCAGCAAGCAGATCTGTCACCACAGGATATAATAGGGCCCACATCCAAAAATGTGCTTTTTAATGATTTCCAATTAGGAAGTAAGAAACTAGGAAGAAAAGAAAATATAGGCTCATTCTAGCCTATCCAAGTGTTGTCTTAACCAGTCAACAGAAATTTTGGTAGGCAAGTCTTATTATAACAGGACACAGGAAAATAATTGTCATCAATACCTCCAAAAATAAACAGGACGCCAGCCATTTTGGCCAAATTCTGGAGCTTTGATAAAGCTCGGCTACATGAACCTCAATTGAATAGCCAAATGCCAATTGGACAGGTGACTGTACCTGAGACCAGTTTTTCCCCAAACCATCCATTGTACATAAAAAAAAATATATATGAAAACTGAAATAAACAAGGGTGTCTTATCAGAATGTAAAATGTGGCCCTGTTGAATTGAACAAAATGTTTTCTGATGGTGTTTTGTACCCCGTGCCATCTAATGGAAAAACATTTAATGGTTTGAAATTAACAATGACAGTAAGAGGCAGAGTGGGTTAGCACGTCCGGCTCACAGTGCAGAGGTGCAGGATTCAATTCCGGCTCCTGCCTTTCTGTTTGGCGTTTGCTTGTTGTCACCGTGCCTGCGTGGGTTTTCTCCGGGTTTTCTCCCGCATTCCAAAAACATGCATGGCAAGTGGATGGCCCTTTTAGGATAAAGTGGATCAAAAATGGATGATGAATTTTACAGTAGTTAATGTCAGGGCATTCCAGCCGATGCAGTTAATGTACCTTCCTCACGCCTCACAATTTGGTGGCTAGTACAGTCAAATCTCGGTTTTTTTAACGTCTCGGTTCTTGACCAATTCGATTTTTGACCGAAAAGTTTGCGGTTGTTGTGCCGAAAATCTGTTCTCGACCAAACTAAGCACACCTGAATGCACCACTCGACTCGCATCCGCTTCATTATACGTCACTTCCAGTGGCGGTCCGTGCATTTCACACCTAGGCCTTCAGTGAAGTCCTGCTTAGTCCGACTTGAACAAATATCCCTCGTAATACCATAATTTATGACACAACGGTACGGTTGGAGATATCATTTACAAAAGCACACAGTACTGGGCATGGCATCACCTTAATCGTCTACAACACAGGCTATTTTCCGAAGCAATTACACATCAATAAATCTGCATCAGCAATTAGAACTTGTCACTATACGTGATACTGCAAACACTTAAAAATAAAAGGAAATTTAAAATCATTTGTCCACAAAGTTTTATGAAGTCCACCAAGAATATGCAATCTTTAACAAGAGTTTACGCTAAATTACAAAATGTCAGTTTAATATAAGAAAAACGACAAGATGTTCACAAAACTTTTTACTTGTTGAAAATAAAAGTAAACAAATCTTTTTCATTTGTTCTTGAGAATAGGCTTACCTACATGCGACAGCGAGTTGTCCTCTCCTTCAGCCATTGTGGGTTAAAAAAGCGAGTAGATATACTTGGTTTTTCTGCTAAAGTTTCCGGGTTTCCGGGCTGAGGGCTGAGGTAAAGTGAGTATCCAATCACAGGACGCGTACGTCATGTTCAACGCGAGGCCCTCTAGTTGGCCTTACTGTGCCAACTCGTGATCTGATTGGCTATCTCAACTGTATATCAACTACATGTGCCCGTTCTGTACAGCGCACTGACGCCCTCACTGTTGATTCTGAAGGCGTCGGTCAGATTTCATACAGCCTGGCGACACAAACTCGCTGAATTCTGATTGGATTAAAAACTCTGACCTAAAACTACACACTGAAAGGAGCATAACCAAATGGATATACAGTAAAGTCTCGTTATATCGATACTCAAGGGAGTCCGAAAAAATATCGATATAACCGGGACTATCGATATATCCGATCCTGCGCCGAACTGCATTAAACAAAAGCCGCCAAAAGAGGGCAGCCAAGCGCCATATAAGAAACGGAGCTGGCCATTAGCTCCCTTTTTTGTTCCCCCAATGTTGCCTCAAAATGGCACATATAATTCTTTAATGATTGTAAACATGTATGCTTTAATCTTCAGAACTACAGTGTATTTGAAACATATTCATAACTGGATGTGTAACAAGAAAGCATATTATCCGAATCTGAAGCCATTGTTTGGATTCACAAGCAATGCAAGACGTCTTGGCGTGAAGTCATTTTTATTTGCATTTGAATAAAAAGTGACATCGGCTGTCCTTTAATACACAGTATGGAATGTTAATAATTTTCAAAATCATCGCGCTTCAGCAGACAAAACAAGAAACATTGTTGCAAAAAACGATTGCATTCATATACAGTACAGTGGGCATGTACATAACACAACAGGGAATCTGCAACGCTTACATCTTACTGTATTATGTATACAATTTAAAAAAGTCATCAATCTTCTTCTGCTTCCCATTTTTACCTTTTAACACAAACACTTCAATCTCGTCTGCTACACACGAGCTAGCGTCTGAAAATGAAAATGGCTCTGCCACACGGGTGCTGGGCACGTAACCAAGTCACCTGACCAAGTCGACCAATGGCGCGACTGATGGCGTGACACGTAACCAAGACACGGGACCAAGTTGACCAATGGCGCGACCGATGGCGTGTCACGTGACAAAGTCACACGGCCAAGTCGACCAATAGCGCGACCGATGGCGGCTCATGTGACCAAGTCGACCAATGTCGCGACCGATGGCGGCTCACGTAACAAGACACGTGACCAAGTTGACCAATGGCGCGACGGATATATCGATGTAAACAACAAAAATGGCCGGCTGGGGATGAAAAGGAGCACCGTAATAACCGGATTATCGTAACAACCGGGTATCGTACTAAACGGTACTAATTATACATAAAAAGACTAGAAATGTGCAAGGGAAATGAAAATAATATCGTAATAAGCGGTACTATCGATATAACCGATATTGATATAACGAGACTTTACTGTAATATAACATCAAGAAAACAGTATGTAGAATAATTATATATCTATTTAGAAAAAATACTTTTTTTAATGAAATTGACTTTTATTATAATTATGATAATGATGTCTGATTATGTTAGGCCAGCAGAGAAAGCCTTGCTGGCCCTGACAGCCCACCACTGGTCACTTCCTTGTGTCGCATCTCATTGGGACCGACGCATTATCCTCGTGTACCGTTCCAATGTGAATGTGAGCAATGTTCAATCACGATTAAAAAAAACAGATGTTGATTACAATGGGAAATTTTTCGGTTTTCGAACAGGTTTCTGGAGCACATTATGGTTGAAAACCGAGGTTTGACTGCACATCTTCAATTTTGTGCCAGGGAAAGTCTAACATGTTTGTGAATTTGGCCTCAATAGGCATTCTGGCTTATTTGATTGCATTTCCATGGCGCATCGAGCCAATTGGGTGACCAAAATCACAGTGTGTTTTACAATTTGCGATGGAGATGGCTGTGTTGGGTCCTACAACGGTACAAATGCCCTCTTCTAACGATTTGGTAAAATACCAAGAAAAGGTTTATTCCAACCTTGCGGTGGCTGGTCGCCAAAATATAGCGCAAACGTTTTTAAAGCTCTCACTGTCTAACGTGGAAATCCACTTTGAACCTTTTGTCATGAGAAAAAGAAATGGGTATCTTGATTGGGGAATTCTTTCGTTATATGTGGACATTTTGTACAAAAACAAAATGACATAAATTTCCATGCACCGCAGCAACATGGCAGCTTGTTGAACAAACAAACTAGTCTCTTTTCCAGGAGTAGGTAGCAATGTGTCGCGCACATTTTCTACACTGATGACGCATTTCGATGTCGGCTTTTGAAGTCTGTTTGATGACTTTGAGTTTGTTTTAAAAAAAGAAAAAAAAACAACGCTGGATCCTCAAGTGTTAAAATGTGTTTGTTTCTCGTCATTTGCACAGTAGAATAGTTTTGTTTTCTCAATATTTATACTGAAACTGGAGGTGGATGGGGGAGCTGAAAAAAAAAGAACATTTATTGTATTTTTATGTTTAAAAAGACAAATGTGGACACTGTTGGATTTTTATAACTGAACATTTTCCCCATGGATGGACGATGTTTAGGCAGTAAAGAGAATACATGGATGTTGGTCGTCTTTTTTTTGGGTAGTGGTGTTTTTTTTGTGTGTGTTTTTTTTTAAGCAAAGCCACTCAGAACACCAGTCTTTTGTTACTGGAATGCCTTTTTTGATGATTAGACAGCAGGCTGGCTAGCGACGGTGGAGTCTTAACATATCAAGATGAGGCTGCAAAAGCTTCCGTGGAGCTCATTTCGCTGGTGTAAACCTGTCAGCAACATGCCAACAACATGTAAATGACACATAAACAACATGTCATATAATGATTCCTCAATGCAGCAAAACACAATGGTGGCATGTTCTTTTTTATGGTCTTAAATCTTTGCTGTATGTTCGTGACTGGCTTTTAGTGTTTATTGCTGGTGTCCCAGATATACTATACTATATTGATTTTTTATTTTATTTTTTTTGCTGAGCCTTACCCTAAAAAGTGCAGGTTGGCCAGTCAAAACTCACACAGAACAGCAGTCTGGTGTTAAATCAACTTGGGCATTTTTCATTTGTTTGAAGGTTTTGTGTATATTTTGTTCCTTTTCATGTCATGTTCTTTTTTCGAAGACAAAATCTTAGCATTTTAGGTTTGGGCATTAAATTAGGATTTCAAGACAGGAAGTTGGAGTTCCAAAATCAAATTATGGTTCCAAATTGGGGTTTCAAGCAAAAGAGATTCCATCCTGGGTTAGGTTTACAAAACTGATCGTTTCAATATTGGGTAAATGTTTCAAATTAGACTTCAAATTTGGCATTCAAGAAATGGTCAGTGGTCCAAAGTAGGGGCCCAAAGCATGGTTGTGATTTCCAATCATGGTTCCAGATTAGGGCTGAGGTTAAAAATAAGACTGCACGCTGGGTCCGAGAGGACATTAATTTCATCTGTGCTGTATGTGATGCATATTAGCATATTTGACAATAAAGCTGACTTTGACTTTGACCTTTGACAATACTGTACAAGATGATATGTAACTTCCAGTGGATTTTTCCCTGAAATGTCATATCTAAAATAAATAACAAATTATTTTTTGTTGTTTTTGTCTTGTTATTGTGTTTTCTTTTGTCACTTTAAGTTGTTGTGCATCATGTGGAACGGATACGTTTTTCAGCATTTTTGGCCATAACAATCATCAAGGAGGAGACTGTGCTGAGCGGGTGCGCCTTTCGGCAGCATGGATATGCCAGTACTGTTTTTGAATGGGAGGAATGTCGGAGCCATTCGACTGTCAACGCTGGACAGCTCTGGGGCCATTGTGCTTTTTTGCGCCTGTAATGGGCAGCATCTTCACAGCCCCGCTTTGTTCAGTGGAAGGTCGGTGCTGTTGGACAGTCTGCAGCTGGATGGATACATGGCTTGAGGAGCCCGCGATAAGAAGGAAGGAGCGTCAGCGCAGAGCGCCGATGCGTATGTGGAATTGAAGCTGATTTATGGGGGACAGGAGATGTGAGACAATCTCTTTTCGTCAATGGATGCTACAGCTGCGTGTTTGCTTTCAACATCTAGCTTGTTGTAGTCGACGTGCACATTCCACCATGATGTCCCTAATCCACTGGTGAAGAGACGCTTTGATCCTCTCCTCTTTCATCTGGAACTGCTTTATGTAACAAAGAGGGTACAGAAAGTGCTTAAGAATGAATGTCTCTCTGTGTCTTTGTGTTGTCATGTTATTTGTTATTTAGTTTTTTTTTTTGGTTCTTTTGACTTCAAGACGGCGCCGCAAGAGTGGCTGCCTTTACAGCAGCTCCTGTGTTTTGCTTTTCTACTTTCATTTCTTCCATAACTTTGCTGCTGTGAAATGTAAATTTCTCCACTGCGAGACTAATAAAGGCAAATGCAATCCAAATTAGACTTCAAATTTGGCATTCAAGAAATGGTCAGTGGTCCAAAGTAGGGGGCCAAAGCATGGTTGTGATTTCCAATCATGGTTACCCACCATGGAAAAGACGGTTGGAGGCCAAGATCAAGGTGGCTCGGAAAGATGTGAGTCAATTGACGGAGATCCAGAGAGGTGTGAATAAAAGGCCAATACCCAAGAGGTACATGCAGATAACCATACCTGAAGCACTCGAAACTGCCAAACAAAGGCTCCAGGCCTTGTCCAGTCGCCTAAAGAGGTACATGAAAGAGAATGAGGCCAGAAGAATAAACAGGCTGTTCGCAACACAACCTGCGAAAGTGTACGCTCAGTGGCAGGGTTCTAACAGCAGAGCAGACCCTCCAAGGCTGGAAACTGAAAGATACTGGAAAGGCATATGGGAGAAGGAGGTCTCACATAACAGCAGTGCACAATGGCTGGTGACTCTGAAAGAGGAGCACAGCAACCTCCCTGAACAGAACCCAGTTACCATCACAGCGGCAGATATACAAGGAAGAGTCTCAGGTATGAAAAACTGGACGGCACCAGGCCCGGATATGGTCCACACCTACTGGCTAAAGAAACTCACAGCTCTCCACGAGCGCCTAGCAGCACAAATGAACCAGTTTCTGATGGATGGGACTCACCCAGGATGGCTAACCGAAGGGCGAACAATCCTGATCATAAAGGATTCCTCAAAGGGTGCAGTTCCTTCCAACTATCGGCCAATAACCTGTCTCTCCACAACATGGAAGCTCATGTCAGGCATCATTGTGGCTAAGATAAGTGGACACATGGATCAATACATGAGCAAAGCACAGAAAGGCATTAGTAGAGATACTAGAGGTGCCAAACATCAGCTGCTGGTTGACAGAACAGTCGCTCAAGACTGCAGGTCCCGACATACCAACCTGTGCACAGCCTGGATTGATTACAAGAAAGCATATGACTCGATGCCACACACATGGATCACTGAATGCTTGGAGTTGTATAAGGTCAACAGGACCCTGAGAGCCTTCGTTGCAAACTCGATGAGGATGTGGAAAACCACACTTGACGCAAATGGCAAGCCACTAACGCAAGTGTCCATCAAATGTGGCATATACCAAGGTGATTCACTCTCCCC
This sequence comes from Hippocampus bargibanti, assembly GCF_051943395.1. Classification (NCBI taxonomy): domain Eukaryota; kingdom Metazoa; phylum Chordata; class Actinopteri; order Syngnathiformes; family Syngnathidae; genus Hippocampus; species Hippocampus bargibanti. The sequence continues at coordinate 13,653,811 of NC_142744.1, read as the reverse complement.
ACTGCTGTTCTGCATAGGACTGAACCCCCTCAGCCAGATAATCGCCAAGACAGGCTATGGATACCGCCTCAGAAATGGAGCTACGATCAGTCACCTCCTCTACATGGATGACATAAAGCTGTATGCTAAGAGCGAAAGGGACATAGACTCCCTGATCCGCACAACCAGGATCTACAGCAGTGATATCGGAATGTCATTCGGGCTGGAGAAATGTAGTCGGATGGTGACTAAGAGGGGCAAGGTAGTTCACACTGAAGGGGTCTCACTCCCTGAAGGAACAATACCAGACATTTAAAACAGCTACAAGTACCTCGGTATACCACAGGCCAATGGCAACCTCGAACTAGCAACAAGGAAAGCGGCTACGACCAAATACCTCCAGCGGGTGAGGCAAGTCCTCAGAAGCCAGCTCAATGGCAAGAACAAGACCCAGGCAATAAACATCTATGCCCTGCCAGTGATCAGATACCCTGCAGGAATAATAAGGTGGCCAAAGGAAGAGATTCAGACCACGGATGTTAAGACCCGAAAACTCCTCACCATGCACGGAGGGTTCCATCGCAAGTCCAGCACCCTGAGACTGTACACAAGCCGTAAGGAAGGAGGCCGGGGACTAGTGAGTGTGAGAGCCACTGTCCAGGATGAAACATCCAAGCTCCATGAATACATCAAAGAGAAGGCTCCAACGGATGATGTACTCAGAGAATGTCTCAGACAATGGGGAACAGAGGATGAGGTGCTGGAAGACGGACAATCATGGGAGGAAAAGCCCCTACACGGGATGTACCACCGAACCATAACAGAAGTGGCTGATCTCAAGAAGTCCTATCAGTGGCTAGAGAGGGCTGGCCTAAAGGACAGCACAGAGGCACTCATCCTGGCTGCCCAAGAGCAGGCCCTGAACACCAGAGCCATAGAGGCAGGGATATACCACACCAGACAAGACCCAAGGTGTAGGTTGTGCAAAGAGGCACCTGAGACAATCCAACACATAACTGCAGGGTGTAAGATGCTGGCAGGGAAAGCCTACATGGAGCGCCATAACCAGGTGGCTGGCATAGTCTACCGAAACATCTGTGCGGAGTATGGACTGGAAACCCCAAGGTCAAAATAGGAAACACCTCCCAAGGTGGTGGAGAATGACCGAGCAAAGATCCTGTGGGACTTCCAGATACAGACCGACAAGATGGTAATGGCCAACCAACCAGATATCGTGGTCATAGATAAAGGGGAAAGGAAAGCCGTTGTCGTGGATGTAGCGGTCCCGAGTGATGGAAACATCAGAAAGAAGGAACATGAGAAAATCGAGAAATACCAAGGGCTCAGAGAGGAGCTGGAGAGAGCCTGGAAGGTAAAGGTGACAGTCGTGCCTGTGGTGGTCGGAGCACTCGGGGCAGTGACCCCCAAACTCGACGAGTGGTTGCAACAGATCCCGGGAACAACATCGGATATCTCGGTCCAGAAAAGCGCAGTGCTGGGAACAGCACGGATACTGCGCAGAACCCTCAAGCTTCCTGGCCTCTGGTAGAGGACCCGAGCTGAAATGGTGGACAGACACCACCCATGGTGGGTGAGACGAGGATTTTATATATATATACAGTAAAGTATATATACAGTAAAGTATATATACAGTAAAGTCTCGTTATATTCAAGGGAGTCCGAAAAAATATCGATATAACCAGGACTATCGATATATCCGACCCTGTTTGCATGTAATTTTCTCCGTGCGTGCATAGAAATAGTATCGATATAACCGATATCGATATAACGAGACTTTACTGTATATAGTAAAGTCTTGTTATATCGATATCGGTTATATCGATAGTACTGCTTATTACGATACTATTTCTATGAACGCAAGGAGAAAATTTACATGCCACAGGATAGGGTATATCGATAGTCCGGTTATATCAATATTTTTTCCGACTCCCGAGAATATCGATATAACGAGACTTTACTGTATATATTATAAGGGTTAAAAACGATTGTTTTGTCCTTATGTCAAATGTGTTATTTTTTCACACAATTCCAGAAAATAAAACTTTAAAACAAAAAAAAGCCATAATAATTGCAATCATAATAAGTAACTTCTTTTCCTTTCGGCTTTTCCCTTCAAGGGGTCGCCACAGCAAATCCGTGTCCTCCATCTTCCGAGGTTTGATCCGCATTTTTGTTTTGGCCAAGCTTTTACGTCGGATGCCCTTCCTGACGCAACCCTCTGTATTTATCCGGGCTTGGGACCGGGACAAGAAGACTGACTCAGTAAAAGGCTCCCAAACAAAAATGGTCATCGGCACAGCAACATTCAAAAAAGCAAATACTATACTCACCGTTTGGTGACAATGCTCTGATCTTCGTGTGAAATTGGCATCTCCCTTCATTACATCACAGACAGAACTTCAAAATCTTTTAAGAAGTCACAGTATATATATCTAAAGTATCATCTCTTTCCCTATATTGCATCCCGAAAAACATTATCTACATATTTCGCTTCCAACAGTGACCCAGCAAAAAGTGAAGTCTCTTTGGTGACACCGTTTGCACACCATCACCTGTGAAGTCTTTGTTCCATGTTGTATTTCCATAAATTTCATCAATCGATCGATAATCTCAATCAGGTAATTGAGTGTAATAAGAAACTATGATGAGAAAATGTTTATTTGTCTTGTCATTTTTTTTATCCTTATGTTGTTCGAAAAGATGAGAAGTGCAGCTACCATCTTTACTTAGCGCCACGTCGCTGATGTTCTCCTTTCTTCTTGCTCAGGAGTAATGTCGGAAATAACCTTCACAGCTCCACTTTTCCTTCCCTTCTCCATTTTTATTCCGCCATTCACATTTCTAGTGGTCGTCGGGTGTATTATGGCCCCTCTCATGCCTAGCACTGCACAAGATATATTATCATATTAGTGCAAAATGATGTCATGCAATTCAAGACGTTTGTCCTTCGCGCACCCTCTGAAGCGCCCCCCCCCCGACCCCCACCCCGCAAACTCAACCCCCCCCCCCCCTACACCCTCGCAGATGATGTCAGTCTGTTGTGTGGGAAGTGGAAGACCAGTCTCCCCCCCCCAAAAAAAAAAGTTCTCCGGGTGTGAGTGGGAGGCTGCTGCCATCTTGTGAGAAGACAGTGTATGAAAAAGCAAGTAGAAAATGAAATGGACGTAGAGTTTGATGTTTCTCTTTATTTTGTAAATTGGTAGTTGTCAAATCTCCCAAGGAAGTGACACGCAGAAGTATCCCAGAGCTTGGCGTGGAGTCGAGCAAGTCGTGCTGTGAAACTGAGCCTGACGCTGTGCGGGTCTCTGCGACTTGCATTTGTGTCTGTGTCTGAGTCTGATTCCGAATGAATCTTCTCTGACCCGCGACGGCTGCTTTTATAGCCATTTTCGGGCGTGGGAAAATGCGCACTTCAAAGACATCAAAGGGTTTCAAAGACATCAAATCCGCGGTGAGCACCTGTGACGCCACAGAGGATTCATACGCAATAGCGAAAGAATTACGAGCAGGATGGCATTTGAAGAGTCATCGTAAGAGTAGGGTGAACAGGAAAATACACCACGTGGGAGGCAGAATAGTTGCTAGCATGATATGGTAGCATACACTGTGTTTATTTGTAAGAAGAAAAACAACGTTTTTTTTCAAGGATCGAGAAGAGCCACCCAAAAAAAGATTATTAAGTCAGTGTCTTTTGTTCTGGTTGTTATTAAGAGAAACGGGTGCTCTCCATAGGAGCATTGAGGCAGGGAACTATATTGGCTCAAGAGACGAAAGAGTTGCTAACCGAAAAGTTACAAAAATAGCAAGTCTTCTTTTCCTCTACATAAACATACATAAACAGATAAATAAATAAATACCTGGCGTCTCTGGACACTAGTAGTTATTTCAAAACAAAACCGTCATTATCCGAAAAGGACAACAAAAATAACAAGTAATGCATTTTTTTTTTTTATTACTCTGGCCCCGTACAGAGATGAATTGTTACACCGTGACAAACCTTTTTGGTGAATAAAATCAGAGGAAATCTGATTTACTCATTTAGAATCTAGCTAATTTAGCATACACCGTAGTTATGCTTGTCATTTCTCTGGTGAAATTTTTTATTTTGTTCCGTTCTATGTCACTGTTCAAAAGTTGTCCTCAATTTCCAGGGCCACTTCCTCCAATTGAAGCCAGGGCCGTTCACTACAAAGTGTGACAACATGGCTGACGTTGGCCAAACCAGACACAACACAGCAATTGAGTGCATTGCGAGAGACGGCCATGTCACAGGCAATGAATCATGTGGCTGTGTGGGCATCATAGTACTCCCCCATGTTGGTGGCCGACACACCCGTATTGCCCCCGGCCATGAAGAGGCGCTCTTCTAGCACCTGGATCCTGAAGTTGCTGCGTTGACACTTCATGGAAGGTAAGAGCATCCAAGCGTCCGTGTTTGGGTCGTAGGCCTCTACGCTACAGAGGCACATATCACAGTCAAAACCACCAATCTTAAAGAGGAAGAAGAGGGTTAAAAGTCAGAGATCATACCTTAACCTGAACCTTAACCAGAAAAACAAAACCTGACCCTCCACCCTATTGATCACAAACTTGGGCCTCATAACAATTTATTTCTGTGATCAAACTGAACATGAACTTGCCATTTCTGGCATTGTTTCTAAATATAGTGCAGCTAACACTGTAGCATGCCGGCCTACGTGGATGAAGTGTTTGAAGTGAAAATGTTATTTCTTTGCCCATTTCATTTACATATGTGCACTTTATATGGCATTGTGTCCATCAAGAATGTATTCACCACCAGCAGCAGATGCACAAATAGTGTGAAGAAATAAAAACAATGTGGAACAATATCTGTGGGACTGACAAGCATACAACATAACCAGCTTACAAATTGCAACCGGGACCAAGCCAAAAAGGAGCAAGCAGGCTTGGGAAATTAGTGAAGTTGGCCTCTCTCCTGAGTTATTTACAGTTATTGAAATGTCAGTCTTCATTACATTTAGCAACCAAAGTACTAGCACAGTCACTGCATACCAAATTGAAGAATCAAACTTCTCTCCTCTTCCTGAAAAAAAAACATAGAAAACATTCTGGAGACCATTAAATTGGACTACATAGGTCTACGGGCCTGTGAGCTGCCCACTCCACTTCTGATGGCCACCTGACTTCAGTCTTTCAGAGAACATGATAGGGTATTTGTTTTTATTTACGGCCATTTCCTGTTTTCTCAGACGGCCACTTCTTGAAAAGATTCAGTCCATTTGATGTCTCAATTCTCTGAGGTATGATTTACCCCGCAAGGAAGATATTTGGTTGTACATCTTAAATGTTGAATATTAAAAATGGTTTTCCACAATATTTCTGACCACTTTATCTGCACCTTACACACCTTTAACACACCTCAGACCATAGGATAACCTTGTTGGTTAATCTTTGAAAACACAAGATGTTTTTCCATTGGACATTCTAAAAAATATATAAGATATCCTTATACCTGTGGATTCCAGGCCTTACACGATCATACCAGTCTGAAGACGGATGACCCAAACCTCTAGCATGCTAATCCAGTGAATTGCACGTACTGCATAAATGTGGTTGGCATATGCAATGACTCCAGTGCCACTGCGGCAGCAGCTCATTGAGACGATCATGGTCCACTGGTTGGTCTCTGGGCTCTAATACGCCGCCGTCCGCAATGGCTCATTTTTGTTAAAACCGGCGCATATGTAGACCGTAAAACCAAAATTGGGCTGACTTTTAAATTGGGGGCAGGGTAATACAGAAAATGATCTCCTTCTTAATGCAAATAAGTTATAACAGAGGAAAAACAACTATGGGAAAATGAAATATCATTCAATTCTAGATCTTTGATGTTAGTTTTTGCAGTGTACTGTAACGTCCGGTGCTTGTGAGTTGCGTGTTTGGGGGCTGGGCTAGTCAGAGAGAAGGGAGGACCCGACGAGTACTCTGCGAGAGAGCCTGGGTAGAATGACTGCGCATGAGTTGTGGTGGAACAATAAAAGCCTGACCAGCTGTGCCAGCGACTGTGCGCATCATTTATCATGCAGAGGGGCATTACATTGGTGTCAGAAGCTCCGGATTTACCTGTGGCACATCCAACTTTTGAGGAAAGATGTTCGGCGACGACGCTACTCGGCAGAAGGTAAAGGGGGAGAGGCCTTGACATGCGGAATTGACGTGTCGGAGTGAAGTGGCATGGAGCGTGGTCGTCTTTACACTGGTAATCCGCACCAGAATGGGCGTGAGCCCGCCATTACGACAAGTGCAGCCGTGCCACGAGTAGCGATGCGAGCATTAATGGTGGCGCCATTGGTCTCGCGTGGCCCTCCATAAAGGTGCCGAAATTCTCTGGGAAAGGAAGTTGGGAGGCATATTTGGCACAGTTCAAATTGGTGGCCGACGCATCGAACTGGCCGGACAAGGTGAAGGCGGTGCAGTTAGCGCTTTCACTGACTGAGGAGGCTATGCCGTGTCTGCTGCTACTGAGCCCTGGACAGAGACTTGATTACAGCGCGCTGGTGGGCGCTCTACAGCAACGCTTTGGGGAGTTCAATTTGAAAGACTCCTTGCGCTCAAGCAGCGTGATCGACATCTCGGTGAGCCACTATTTTGTCTTGCCCATGCGATCGAGAGCCTGGGTCGACGCGCATATGCTGGGATGCCAGAGGACGTCTGAGATGAACTGATTCATGACCAGTTCATCCAAGCTCTCAGAACGGATGAACTGCGGCTGCACGTCCATCTTGCCCACCTAGCAGCGCTCGGAGAAGCACTTGCCCTTGCGATAGAGAGGGAGATCACAGTCAAGGGAGTACCACAGACAACAGCTTGCCCCGATTCAGCGACCTCGTTGTCGAAAGGTGAGGCATGCCGGCCGGCGTGGGTGAAAGAGCTGATGTGTGCGTTGAATATCCGCCCACCACAACGGGAGGAAGGGAGTGGTCGACGTGCTCACCCTGCTGTCTGTTGGGGGTGTGGACGACCAGGTCATCTGTTGCTTTGCTCTGCGCTGCTCAAAGATGAAATGGCAAAGGGTTCCTGGAGGCCGGGCAGCGCAGTAGTAAACCGGGAACTGCAATGCACATGCGGAGCAATGACAGTGGGTTGGACAGACATGGGGGACCCCAGTCATGTCCGCATGCAGATTGGAGACGTTTCTTGGACAGCCTCGGTGGACACTAGGTCTTCAGTCATGATCGTGAGGACTGACGCTGTTCCAGCAGGAACCGTCTTAAAGTCGCCAAGTCAGCCCAGGTGTTTCCTTGCACATCGTAGGCGTCGATGAGGTGCGTTGGTTTGGGGCCACTGAATCCGCCAATGGCAAGCAGAATGGCAGAAGGCAGGCGAGGACGAGCCACCAGGTTGCGCTACCGATACACCGAGTTTGTGTTCATATGGCACATGACGCAAGTAGCCAAAGCAATTATGTCCAGGCACTTATTGCTGTCCTGAATCAGGTGATTGGTCAGCACCTTGATTGCGATGAACTCTACACTTGTAAACGGACCTACACAGTGCAAATTAGAATCAGGTTGCAAGCAAGGTGGGTTCTCGGAACTGTGATCAGGTTTACAGTTTGCAATGATACCTAACCACAAAATCATAATCCCATGGTCTCTAAATAAAGCATAGTAGCCCATGTGCTATCAGTGGAGTGCTTTGGGTATTCCAAATTTTAGGGACATAATCCACCCCAATCCTATACACCTACACACCTATAATTTCCCTCTAATGTAATTTATGACCAAACCATAATCCTTCTTTATGATCCAAGATGGCGCCGCGGATGGCAGCCTCGGTCACACGCTCCCTAGTATTGTTCCTGGTTTTGTCATTTTCATTTTTTTTTGCGATCCTACGCAACTCAGTTACACGAGGGAAGAGTTACTGAGCATTGGGGAATCCACTCTTGGACTATTTTCACCGACACACCAAAATCTACAAGGTTTTTCGGGGCTGCTCGCGAGCGGCGTAGCAGCTCTGTACAGAGCTTTGAGACGCCGGCGTAGGAGGGGGAAGCGAGCCGAACGCCGCTCCCATCGATCCACCTCGCTAATCTGCGCTCACTACCAAACAAGATGGACGAACTTATGCTTCTCACAAAGACCAATAAAATGTTTGCCCGCTCTGCTGCGCTGTGCTTCACTGAGACCTGGCTCAGTGACCGCCACCCGGATTCCGCGCTACACCTACCCGGATTCCGTCTCCTTCGGGCCGACCGTGACACGGAGCAATCGGGGAAATCCAAAGGCGGTGGACTATGGTTCTACATCAACGAAGAATGGTGCATCGATGTCACGATGCTCGACGCACACTGCAGCCCTGGTTTGGAATCGCTGTCTCTCAACTGCAAGCCATTCTCCTCGCCACGTGAGTTCGCTTCCTTTATTCTCGTTGCCGTGTACATCGCGCCACAAGCTAATGCTAACGCGTGTATACAAACGCTAGCAGACCATGTAAACCATCTCGAACTAAAATATCCAGAATCACCCCTGATCATTTTGGGCGATTTTAATCAAACATGTTTAAACCGTGAACTTCCCAAATATAAGCAGCATATTGACTGTTTCACCAGAGGAGAAAACATTCTAGATCATTGTTACACAGCGCTCAAAGGCGCATACCGGTCTGTTGCGCATGCAGCATTGGGTCTTTCTGACCACTATTTAATCCACTTAATTCCCACATACAAACAGAAACTCAAATGTGTAAAACCGGTAGTCAAGACAGTTAAAACATGGACAGATGAAGCAAAGTTATCGCTACAAGAATGCTTAGACTGCACTGATTGGAGCGTCTTTGAAACTTCAGCGGGCACATTGGATGAATACACATACACTGTAACATCATACATCAGTTTCTGTGAGGACATGTGTGTACCAACAAAGTCCTTCCGCTCATTCAACAACAACAAGCCATGGTTCACTCCCAAACTCAGGCAGCTTAGGAAAGAGAAAGAATCCGCATTTAAAAGCGGCGATCGAGCAGTTTACAAACTCGCCCGAAACAGGCTGACGAAGGAAATTAACATCGCAAAGAAACGTTATGCGGAGAGGCTTAACTAACGACTCTGCATCGGTGTGGAATGGCCTGAAAGCAATAACAAATTATCGTTTACCTTCCCCCCAAGCAGTGTACAACAATGGTATGGCTGATGAGTTAAATACATACTTTTGCCGATTTGAAAAGGAAACCCCCATTTCCCCGGTCTGCCCACCATTACCAGAAACTACCGTATCTCCGCCCTCTGCCCTACAGATTCACGAACTGGACGTTAGACGGCTCTTCAAGCAGCAGAAGATCAAGAAAGCTGCAGGACCTGACAGAGTGTCCCCCTCCTGCCTGAGAGTCTGCGCTGACCAGCTGGCTCCGGTCTTGACACAAATCTTCAACAGATCCCTGGAGCAGTGTGAAGTCCCATCCTGCTTCAAACAGTCTACTATCGTCCCAGTTCCAAAGAAACCAGCACCCTCGGGATTGAACGACTATAGACCTGTCGCTCTTACGTCTGTGGTCATGAAGTCCTTTGAACGCCTCGTGCTGAACCACCTAAAGAACATCACCGGACCTCTGCTAGATCCTCTTCAGTTTGCCTACCGGGCAAACAGGTCTGTGGAGGATGCAGTCAACATCGGACTGCACCACATCCTCGACCACCTTGACAACACAGGAACCTGCGCAAGGATCCTGTTTGTGGACTACAGCTCTGCGTTCAATACCATCATCCCAGAACTCCTCATCCCCAAACTTCTCCAGCTTGGTGTGTCCCCCACGATCTGCCAGTGGACCCTCAGCTTCCTGACAGGACGGACACAACAGGTCAGACTGGGAAAAATATAATCCACAACACGAACCACGAGCACTGGAGCCCCGCAGGGATGCGTCCTCTCGCCATTGCTCTTCTCTCTCTACACGAACGACTGCACCTCAACGCACCCAGCTGTCAAATTCATAAAGTTCGCAGACGACACCACGGTCATCGGTCTCATCAAAGACGGCGACGAGTCTGCGTACCGACAACAAGTGGAGCAGCTGGAGCTCTGGTGCAGCCGTCACAACCTGGAGCTGAACACGCTCAAGACAGTTGAGATTATGGTGGACTTCAGGAAACATCCATCACCACAGCTACCCCTCACACTATCCAACTGCCTGGTGTCAACCGTTGAGACCTTCAAGTTCCTGGGAATCACAGTCTCCCAGGACATGAAGTGGGAGGTCAACACCAACTCTATCCTGAAAAAGGCCCAACAGAGAATGTACTTCCTGTGGCTGCTAAAGAAGCATGGCCTGCCACAGGAGGTGCTGCAACATTTCTGCACGGCCGTCATCGAATCCATCCTGTGTTCTTCCATCACCGTTTGGTTCGGGGCCGCCACAAAAATGGACAAAATCCGACTTCAACGGATAGTTAGGACGGCGGAAAAAAATCATTGGCACCGCCCTACCCACTCTCGAGGACTTGCACACTGCAAGAATCCAAACTAGGATGCGGAAAATCCTACTGGACCCTCCGCACCCTGCCCACCACCTTTTCCAGCTACTCCCCTCAGGCAGGCGCTACCGATCCATGCGCACCAAATCCAGCAGACATTTAAACAGCTTCTTCCCCCAAGCCATTAACTCTTTGAACTCTTTCAACAGTAGCCAAAATGGAACTGTATAGTGCCATTTAGCAGTTTTTTTTTGACAACGATACTAGTGCAGCGTGTTCTACCGGAAACAAATTCCTTGTGTGTTCTACATACTTGGCAATAAAGATGATTCTGATTGTGATTAAACTTCAACACCGGGCCTTCTTCTAAATCCAACCCAAACTGAAACTCCTTCCTCTAACTCAAAAGCAATGCTGGTATTGCCTCATCCAACTCTATCCTAAATTCGATATCTAATACTCTCCTCCCATAGCTGCATCATAAATCTTCTTTTCCTTTCGACTTTTCCCTTCAAGGGGTCGCCACAGCGAATCAGTGTGCTCCATCTTCAGAGGTTTGATTCACATGTTTGTTTTGGCCAAGCTTTTACATCGGATGCCCTTCCTGACACAACCCTCTGTATTTATCCGGGCTTGGGACCGGCACAAGAAGATTTATGCTAATCCTAATTCCTCCCTCATTCTTACTCTCATGTATCCATTCACCCAATTGGCCTCTGAACCCTAGGATCAAACCGATCCTAACATCTAGCGTTGAACCAACTTGAAATTCTAATCCTAAACACACTCAGAGTTCAATTTTATCATAACCTGTAATTACCATTTTAATGCTATCATCCCTGAAACCGAGCTACATCTAATCTCTATTAATGCCTCACCCTCATGCTAACCCAGTGGTTCTTAATCGTGTTGGAGGCACCGACCCCCACCAGTTTCATATGCTCATTCACGGAACCCGTCTTTCAATGACTGTGCCCACTAACTGCAGACGAGACTGAGGGGTGGACCTCTGCGGCAGAGGATCCACCAAACCCCTGAGACCAACTCATTGAACCCCTAGGGTTCGATCGAACCCAGTTTAAGAAACACTGTGCTAACCTATCTCTTAACACCTAACTCTTGCCTAAACTTTACCCTATCCCCAATACCAGCACCAAATCCCACACGAACACTCCCCATATTTTTAAAATAACTCTCACCCTGACCTTCCTTTATCCTAAAGACCTAACAACTTTCCTAACCCTTTTCTCAAACCCTAATGCAAAACATTTCATATCCCGTACTGTGGATAAAAAATACAGTTGCCTAAGGGCTTGTTAACTTACTTTGGCCAAGAGCAAAGCCATTCTTTTTGCCCCGCTCTAAGGGTGCATGTGCAATCCAGTGCAAAATGGCCTCATATACAGTATTTTACGTTTTTACCATACGCTCATCCCGGTCCAGGATATCACATAAGTCCTGTCCTGAGAGTTGCTGCAATTCATTTTCAACTGGCAACATCTTCAAAGTGGTATAGGACATACTGGAAGGCATTTCGCTGTAGATCCAAGGTGTAACAGTTCCTCGTGAACTGCCAGATATCAATGCAGTTTTCTGGACACAGCTGCTCCATCAGAAATGAGCAACAGGTTTGGGCGATGCAAATTATGTTGAACCGCTCTGCAGCCAGCAACAAATCCTTGACATTGTCCTTTGTCACCAACACGGAGCCGGCATATGCATAATCAACAAATAGTTGCATTAACTGAGCTGTCAGACCATGTATGACATAGACCCTCTGGTCTGAAGTTGACCATCGTAGAAAGAGGTAAACATTAGGAACGATAGAATTTCATTAGTGTTTGCTCTCAATAACATATGTCTTAGGCTGCTTACATAGAAATCGTCAACTCACCTAAAGTAGTGGCTGCACTTGCAAAGTGTAATTTTGTGGATGCGAAATTACAGCATTGTCAACCCTTATGACTGCATCGCTAAGTTTCCTTGTTAGACTCATAAAGTTCGCAGACGACACCACGGTCATCGGTCTCATCAAAGACGGCGACGAGTCTGCGTACCGACAACAAGTGGAGCAGCTGGAGCTCTGGTGCAGCCGTCACAACCTGGAGCTGAACACGCTCAAGACAGTTGAGATGATGGTGGACTTCAGGAAACATCCATCACCACAGCTACCCCTCACACTATCCAACTGCCTGGTGTCAACCGTTGAGACCTTCAAGTTCCTGGGAATCACAGTCTCCCAGGACATGAAGTGGGAGGTCAACACCAACTCTATCCTGAAAAAGGCCCAACAGAGAATGTACTTCCTGTGGCTGCTAAAGAAGCATGGCCTGCCACAGGAGGTGCTGCAACATTTCTGCACGGCCGTCATCGAATCCATCCTGTGTTCTTCCATCACCGTTTGGTTCGGGGCCGCCACAAAAATGGACAAAATCCGACTTCAACGGATAGTTAGGACGGCGGAAAAAATCATTGGCACCGCCCTACCCACTCTCGAGGACTTGCATCGCTAAGTTTCCTTGTTAGACTTAGTTCGTCATTGACAGACATATATGCATATTTACCATCACAACTCATTTTGATTGTTTTGCCATCTCGGAATACTCGTTGGGCATTTACTCCTGAATTATCTCAGCGGGGAATATTAACACAGGGCGGACCGTTACAATTACATCATGGTCGCCTTCTATATCAAAAGCCACCCTCGTCATCATTAAAGCAACATCACTTTAAATTGAAAGAAACACACTGTTCATTTTTGCCCTCCACTGCCTAACATATTTTACAAACTTTGGATTGAAAGAAAAAATCAGTATTCATTTTTGTCCTCCACTGCCTGAAATATTTTGCACATTTTAACCGGACCAGAAAGGCTAAATTCCTTGGGGGCTATTCTGGCAAATTTGGGGAGGATGGAAAACTACACCTTGCATATCATATAGACATTGAATGCACAAAACTTAACTGAACATGCACGCCTTCGTAGAAGAACCATTGGCTTTTATGGGACGAATAGATCTTAATTCAAAGCAGGCAGTGACCATCCGTGCTTGCAGATTAACAATCGCATGCTCAACATATTCAATCCTAAACTATTATTTTTTTTTAATATATTCTTGGTAATTTCAAGGTTCTTGACCTTGTTGGAATTATTTTTCCCTATAACTCATCATCCTGCACCATAGTTATTCTGCAGTTACCCGCTGTAGATTGCCAACCAAGTCCACAAGGTGTTGTCTTTTGCCTGAAACGTAATCATTACCATCAAATCAAATGCAGTTCACCCTTGCAAATAGGAGTGAGGGATTTTCTTGTCTGATCACATTCTAAATCAGGAGTTCTTTGACTTGCAAAATCATAGCAATTCAAAACAAGGACTATCCACCTTGTCTTATATGTATGATTTTATAATAGCCTGTTGGTCCATTTGGGTGCCCGAAGATGAAAAACCAGACAGTGTCCCCCAACACGCCTTAAATACTACCTTTTTTCATGGCCCCAAATCTTTAGGGTACACGGCGTTTATGCTGATGGAAAGTGCATACCATAAACGTACTAACCTTACGTACAAGTAAATAAATAAATAAATAAAATGTAACCTGGGAGGCCCGGTAGTCGAGTGGTTAGCGCGCTGACTTCACAGTGTAGTGAGTTCAAAACCTTGTCCGGCTTCCCTGTGTGGAATGTGCATGTTCGCCCGAAGCCCGCATGAATTTTCTCCGGGTCCTCCGGTTTCCTCCCACATTCAAAAAAACATGCATGGCAGGCTAATTGAACACTCTAAATTGTTCCTGAGTGTGAGTGTGCGAGAAAATGGTTGTCTGTGTGCGCTGCAATTGACTGGCAACCAAGGTGTGTGTCCCCTGGCTCCCCCAGCGTGTGAAGACGGCTAGGATAGGCTCCAGCATCCCCCATGACTTTCGTGAGGATTAAGCAGTCCAGAAGATCGATGAAAAGGTTTTTTCAACCGTCATCTGTACTTCTTTGAAGGTGTTGGACGTTTCGAAGCTTTGTTAGCAAACTAAAGTTGTGCTGGTAGCTCATGCCCTATATCCCTAATCAATAGATGTAGCCATGCCAGACCTGCCTTGATAGGTCCCTGCTCTAAGGTTGGGAGAAGCAGTGCACTATTCCCTGTAGCTAATCGATACTAATACCTGATGACCAATACCTGCTTTTTGGTTCTAATCGCCCACTACAACCGCACCGCCACCTTTGTCCATTAGAGACATTTATAGAGCCAGAACTACCAACACAACTTTAGTTCACTGACAAAGCTTTTCGGATGAGGAGTGAAAAGTCCGACACCTTCTAAGTACAGATGATGGCTGAAGAAACATTTTCATCGATGGACCACTCCTGTAGGACTGAGAGCTTACAGACGCTGTCCGGAAGATGAATGAAAGATGTAATCAAATTAGAAGGAATATAGCTTGAATACTTTAATATTTTGTTTCTCAGTTGCTTTGGTACATTATCAGAACTGAAAGATTACCAGCTGTCTTCGGCAGGAGTCTCTGTGTACAACCTGGTTGCCAGCCACAACTATTCACTCACAATCACACATAGGTACAATTTAGGGTGCTTCATAACCTGCAAACACATGGTTTTGTGAGGGGAGGAAACCAGAGTACCTGCAGAAAACCCATGCAAGGCATACAAACGCCACACAAGGTATGCGAACACCACAGGAAGGTTGTTGAATTCAAACCCTGCACCTCTGCACACTGAGGCGAGTATTTTTCGAAAGGGCTTTTGCCGGAAAATGTAGTTTTCCTTTTGTATCATTTGTTTTTCAAAAATACATGCTGTATTGTCATTTACAATTCTGATCAGACCACAGCTTCTTTTCCTTTCGGCTTTTCCCTTGACGGGGTCACCACAGCAACTGAAGAAAATTACATTCAGATTACCGCAATAACAAAAAACAAATAAATAGCAATGTTTAATTGTCTGGTCTTTTCTGTTTTATGGTTGTTTAATTTGCATTGTTTTGGAATGCTGGTAAAATTTTAATTGAAATGCAAAAAAAGAAATGTGAGGAAACAAGCTAATTAGCATGCACCTTGCTGCTGAGATCGATAGCTTCAAGTGAGGGAAAGTACAGAGGCTGTTTAAAGCTTTCCACATTTTTAGTGTAGAAAAGAAAGTTCATTTTGCCGTCTCCCTCCATGCATGCAAAATGTAATCCTGTCTAATTTGAGGTAGCTCTGGTTGTAACTTGAAGTACTTGACATTTTTTCCCCAAAAAAACAATCTTTTGGTAATACAGCTGTCCATCGAGTCTCATGCCCATTGTTAACAAAATTCTATTAAAATTTATTTCAGTGAATTAATAGAATCTTAATCTTGTCAAAATTGTTACTTACACTCCAGCGAAAACTATCAGTGTGTGAGTATTATTTCAGTCATTTGTTATCACAAAGTCACTGCAACTTTTTCTTGAGACTTCATCTTCCATATCAACTGTATCATCCTCCAAGAAGAGCAAGGGCAGGTCATTACGAAGCATCGTATACTGGGCAATGTTGGGCAACCCAGACATCACACAGCAGCTCAGAGCGCTTCGAGAAATCCGCATATCATTGGCCGCAGACCACGTGCCATGTTTCAGATCGTAGTACTCCACCAGGTTGGTGGTGGAGACACCGTTGTAGCCACCAGCCACAAAGAGACAATCCTCCACCACTTCAATGCCAAAGTTGCTCCTGGGACACTGCATGGGTGGCAACATTATCCAGGTGTCTGTCTCAGGTCCGTAGGCCTCTGCGCTAGCCAAGCGGTCATCACCATCACAACCTCCAACCTATAAGAATAAAAGCAAGATTCAATTTTTTTTTCCTAATCAAATTCCTTGATTGCTGGTGTCAGTCGAAGACTTACTGCATACACAAGGCTGCCATGCCCGATGACCCCAATGCCACTGCGTCGGCAGTTCATGGGGGCCGTGGCTATCCACTGGTTGGTTTCTGGGCTGTAATATTCTGCCGTTTGCAGCGACTCGTTTCCATTAAAACCACCACAAATGTAAACCTGAAACCAAATGGGAAATATTAGTGAAATAAAGATCAATAGTTTTACCACCAACCGCTCATACTAAACAATTCTGGGGCATCATTCACTGAACTAATATATGTTCAAATCTGGTGGCAGTCAACCTAAATCTTTGGGTAGTTTCTTAAGGAACCCCTAAAAATGACCCTAAACTGACTATTAACATTCCTGCATGGCTTCTGCACGACTCTTTGTCGGCCTACGTAAAATACATTAAAGTTCATATTGCTGTAATGGCTGAATTTGCTAACAATGCCTATAACAATGCCTTATTATTCATCAAATCACACTGCAATGATTTAACAACAAGCTACCACCAAAAATAGTAGAATGACCCCCACGCCCAAAACATTGTTTAGAACTAAAATAGAATTCTTGCCTCTTCTGGTTAGGGTTGGGTTACCCACCTTGTCATTGAGGGTGGTACAGCTAGCATCGCTCCTCTGTTCTTGCATACTAGCAATAAGAGTCCACTGGTTGGTTTCAGGTGTGTAGTACTCAGCTGTCTTTAGTCTTACATGTCCATCATGTCCTCCTATTGCATAAATACATCCATTTAGCACTGTCACACTCACATAGCAGCGACGGAAGTGCATGGGCGCCACTTCCTGCCAGGTACGAGTGTTCAGGTCAAAGCGGCTGACTGTGTTGTAGTATTCTGTGCCGTCAAAGCCGCCCAGGCAATAGATGGCATTGTTCAGAAAGGCAGCACCGCAGTATGCCCGGGGTTGGTCCATATTGTCCAAAAGGCTGACCCAACTGTTAGCGTGGATGTCATACGCCTCAATGCACTGCGTCGGGTTAACTCCACTCCATCCGCCTATCGCCAGAAGGATGGCGGAAGGCAGGCGGGGGCGAGCGACCAGGTTGCAGAATCCAGACATGGAGTTGGCTTTCATGTGTCGGATCACTCGAGTTGCAAAGCCTACCATGTCCAGACACTTGCTGTTGTTCAGTACCATCTGATTGGTCAGCACGTTGACAGATATAAACTCCTCACTTGTCAGAGCCAGACGGACCTGCACATTGGACAGGGGACAAGGAGGTGTTTAGGGTTTAAAAATGGGGTTTCTTGACAGGATTAAAGTTTGAATTTGGGATTTACACCCATGGATACCCAAACCGTTAAAGCTGAAGTTAAGTACCTCTACCAGGTACAAATTCATATTGCTAGTCAAGAGACAAAAAATCCCCCAATACAAGCCAGTGAGCTTCTTCAACTCACGCGCGCAAGCAGCACCGCCAGGTTCCTGCCTCGCTCACGGGGTGCATGCGCAATCCAGTGTAAGACGGCCTGGAACACCGTGTTCTCCTTCTTCACGATCAGGTCATCACGGTTTAGGATATCGCACAAGTCCTGCACAGAGAGCCGGCCGAGCTCGTGCGAGGCAGCCACATCCTCAAAGTTGTAGAGGATGTACTGGTAGGCCTCGAGCTGCAACTGGGGAAGGTAATAGTTCTTGGTGAACTGCCAGATGCCCACACAGTTCTCCGGCCTGAGCTGCTCTGCTAGAAACGTGCAGCAGGTTTGAACAACGGCAATCATATTTAACTCATCGGCCGCAATCAACAACTCCTTCACATTGTCCTCCGTCACAGAGACAGTGCCGGTGTATGCAAAATCAACAATGAGCCGCATTAAGTGGGCAGTCAGACCACGTATGACATACACCCTCTGGTCTGGGTTGGACCAGCGTAGAAAGAGGGCTCTGAACAACCAGGAGACACACACACACAAGATCAACTTGAAATGAATAGGTCCATCGTCTTTATCCGTAGAGATCCCCCCCCCCCCCCAACTCACCCAAAGTAGGGGCTGCAGTTGCACAGGATGATCTTATGTATATGGAACTCAGTGTTGTCCACTGCGATGATGGCATCGCTTAGGCCTTTGGTGAGATGCTGCAATTGGCCACACACCAACGGACCATCTGAATTCATCTTGAAGGTGTGGCCGTGTCTTCATAGTGCGGCTGGGCATCGGCCCAGGGGACATGGGGGGAGGGGTCATTTGGTAGGAGGGGGCGGTGCTGGTAATGGGAGTTAGCATCATGGTGGGATTCTGTGTCAGAAGACAACGATGACCACGGTGACGACCTCATCCGCATTTTCAAAGTCCCAATGCTTTTAATTAAGGAAACGCATCATATCATACTTTTGCCAAACTAAATATTCATTGGCACTCACTTCAGGGTTGGAGATAATTTATATTCATCACAATATAACATTAAATGTATTTTATTATCTTAATTCTGGTGAATAGTGTCAGATGTTTTTTGACGGGGATAAGTGTTTCATAGTAGGGTTTTGGTTATGTTGTCAAATTTGGGTTTCAAGATAGTGTAAGGTTTCAACAAGAATTATCGTTTGAGAGAAAGGCTCAGGTTTCAAATTAGTGTTTGGGTTTTAAGTTTGAACTTCAAATTAGCATTTCAATCCACTTTCTGTTTTTTGTTTCAAAACAATGGGTAGGAATTCAAATAATGGTCAAGATTTCATGATAGTTGACTTTTCGATGAAAGTTTAAAATTGGGGTTTCAAATTTGTTTGAAGCCATGGTTAGTGTTTCAAAATCCAAAATAGTTTAGAATTACATCATTCAAATAATGGTTAGGGCTGAAATTTTGAGTTTAGGTTCCAAGTTAACATATCAAATGTTTCAAGTGTCACTGAATATCTAACAGGCATTCGGAATTCAAGGGTTTCAAGCTTGGGTTAGTTCTCAAGGCAAGAGAATACGCTGCTCACCCTCAGAACAACTGATCCTGACTGTAAAGTGACCCTGAGTTTTGAAAGGCGTTTATAAATCAAATGTATTATTACATGAGGTGTTTCAGATTAATGTTTTGAGTGTTGCGTTTTCAAACCAGGGATAGTGCTTCTCAAATTAAGATTTCAGTTCAAGTTTAGATTAAAATTACTTAAATGGTAGGTTTGGGTTTACCATTCATGCAAGGTTGGAACAAGGGTTAAGAATCAGGTTTATGTCTCATCTCATTTTCCGTACCGCTTATTCCTCATTAGGGTCGCGGGGGTTGCTGGAGCCTATCTCAGCTGTCTTCGGGCACGAGGCGGGGGACACCCTGAATTGGTTGCCAGCCAATCGCAGGGCACACAAAGACGTACAACAGTCACTCTCACACTCACACCTAAGGACAATTTGGAGTGGTCAATCTGCCTGCCATGCATGTTTTTGGAGTGTGGGAGGAAACCGGAGGACCCGGAGAAAACCCACGTGGGTCCGGGGAGAACATGCAAACTCCACACAGGGAGGCCGGACCGTGACGCGAACCGATGACCTCTGCACTGTGAAGCCGGTGTGCTACCGGGCCGCCCTCAGGTTTATGTAATTATCAAAATTGTTGTAAAAGGCAGTATACAACCTTGGTTAGAATTTCAAATGATTAGGGGTTGAAGCCAAAGATTGTCTGAAGTAATTTCATTTCAAAAATCTTTATTCACCTGTGGATGGCAAACTGCACCAAACACCTGACTCTCAATAAAAAGACAAATAAAATAGAAAACATAATTAAATGCAACCACAGCCACCTTTGTTATTATTATTTTCTTTTTCAACAAACTTTTTTATCCATGTACAATTTTTTTCCTATTTAATTCCGGGTCATTTATCAGTTTATTTCAAGGCTTTTCTATCATTCATTTTCAGTTTATTTCAGTTTTTTTCTAGTGTCTCGACATCGTCCTCTGTGTCCATGTCGTCCTCGAGAAATAGCAGTGGTAGATCATTCCGGAGCATGGCATAGTGCGCCATGTTGTAGAATCCAGACATCACGCAGCAAGTCAAAGCACTTCGTGAGATCAGCATGTCGCACGCTGGAGACCATAGACCTGTGGTGAGGTCATAGTACTCTACCAGCTTAGTGGTGGAGACCCCATTGAACCCCCCGGCAACAAAGAGGCGGTCCTCTATGACTTCAATGCCAAAGTTGCTCCGGGGACACTCCATGGGGGCCAGGAGGATCCAGTTGTTTGTCTGTGGGTTGTACGCCTCGGCGCTGGTCAAACGAGTTTGACCGTCGTAACCGCCAACCTTGGGGAAAACACAACTCTAATTAACAGACAAGACTATGTAATATATGAACGGATATGTCAACTGTAACGTTGAATATGTGCGGTCATGAGTCTTTTTAAAAATTATTCCATGCTTGGGTTGGGAAACAAGGATTGTGAATTCAAGTAAGATTTCTGTGCCAGTTTTCTGATGAGGTTGCCAGCCTTGCATTAAGTCTTTCTCACTCAAGGCAGGTTTCAAATTTGTTTTTGAAGTTTGACGATCAAGACACTAACATTAGACAAATGTTTCCTGATTAATAAACATGAGACTCCCTAGCCTCTGCAAGGTCTCCCTGCTGGTTGAAATGCTTGAGATTCAAAATCATTGCCAAGCTAAACAATCCAAGGATTTTTAACAGTACTTGAAGTCATTTTCATTGTGTTATTCTTCACTTACTGCATAAATGTGGTCAGCAAACCCAATGACTCCGATGCCACTGCGACGGCTGCTCATCGGTGTCATCATGGTCCACTCGTTAGTGTCAGGACTGTAGTATTCTGCCGTTTGCAAAGGCTCGTTTCCATTAAACCCACCGCAAATGTAAATCTGAAAACAAAGGGTTGGTCTCATGAATGCAAGTAGGCCTTCATGACATGAATGGCACATACCTTGTCATGGAGGGTGGTGCAGCTGGCGTCACTCCGGAGTTCGTGCATGTTGGCAATCAGAGTCCACTTGTTGGTCTCAGGCGTGTAGTACTCAGCAGTCTTTAGTCTCACCCGTCCGTCAAAGCCACCTAGTGCGTAGATGCACCCGTTTAGCACCGTGACACTCACGTAGCATCGACGGGAGTGCATGGGCGCAACTTCCTGCCAGGTACGTGCATTCAGGTCAAAGCGGCTGACGGTGTTGTAATGTTCCGCTCCGTCAAAACCCCCAAGGCAATAAATGGCATCATTGAGGAAGGCCGCACCGCAGTATGCCCTTGGTTGCTCCATGTCCTCGATAAAACTGACCCAACAGTTGGCATGCACGTCATATGCCTCGATACACTGAGTCGGGTTGGCACCACTCCAGCCGCCGATCGCCAGAAGGATGGCGGAAGGCAAACGGGGACGGGCCACCAGGTTGCAGTATGCAGACACGGAGTTTGCCACCATATGGTGGATCACTCGGGTGGCAAAGTCAACCATGTCCAAGCACTTGTTGTTACTCTGCACCAGTTGATTGGATAACACGTTGATTGTGATGTACTCCTCGCTGGTCAGAGCCAGACGGACCTACATAGTAGACAGATATTTAAGAAATGAAGGGAACCATTTTGTCCAGACCTCATTGAACACTTCTTAGTAGTTGTACTTGCTCGATCAGTGGGCTTCAGCACCTGAGCAATTTGGTACCAGGCCGCAGAGTGAAACACCACCCCCCCCCTCCCCCCCCCCAAAAAAAAAAACAAAGCGGGGCGTGTGAGTCAGGCACCCAACCTCGTTACTCAATCAGAAACGGCAGTATCTACACATCGACGTGGAGTAAAGCTGTGATGCAAGTTATTTAGTCAAAGACAAGGTAATACAACAAACCTACCGAATCACATGAGCAAACAGATCCCGCCCATGTAACCATGAACAGTTTAGCTGCTACTAAATAGCCGTTTCGCCATCACACAAAAGCAGCAATCATGTTAACCATTGATCACGCACATAAGCAAATAGCAATGATGTTAACATGCATGTACGATCCCAATGTAAAAATGAACATTTACAATTGTTCATTATTCCCAAGGTCAATTTTTAGTTATTCACTGCAATTCTTTGTATTTTCTGCTTCAGTTGAACAGAATAACGGCACCCGTGTCCACTAAAATAGCATTTTGTCACCGTACACGTTAATGCCTGATTGTTATACAAAACGGTCATATACCAAACAACAACCCTCGAGTAAACTCTCAACCTAAAATGTATAATTGAAAGCGGGCTTTTGATTTGAAGATGTCTTGAATAAGCAAGAAGAGTTCTGTTTAATTGACTTTCAATGACTTTGTCATGACCTGCATGACTGAAAATGTTCAAAGACAATTGATACAAAAATACCAGTAGGTCGACTTACTTTCGCTAGGAGCACGGCCAGGTTCCTGCCTCGTTCCCTCGGCTCGTATGCAATCCAGTGCAGGATGGCCTCATAAACTGTGTTTTCTTTCTTCACAATCAGGTCATCTCTGTCTAAAATCTCACAGAATTCCTGCATAGTAAATTGTGGCAGTTCCTCAGAGGCTGCGACATCCTCAAAGTGGTAAAGAATGTACTGGTAGGCGCTAATCTGCAGCTCTGGCGTGTGACAGTTTTTGGTGAACTGCCAGATGCCAATGCAGTTTTCAGGACAAAGCTGCTCTGCCAGGAAGACGCAGCAGGATTGGACAATGGCTGTTATGTTGAATTTATCAGCAGCAATTAGTAAGTCCTTGACATTGCCTTCTGTCACCAACACAAAATTGGTGTACGCGAACTCGATGAAGAGCTCCATTATGTGAGGTGTGACACCTTGTATGACATAGACCCTCTGGTCTGGGGTGGACCATCGAAGAAAGAGGGCCCTGAGCACCAGAATAGAAACACAGGTAGTCACCAATAGTTAGCAGCCAGTTAACAATACTACTGGTATCTATTTTTTCATTAATACAAAGAGCGGTGGGAAGAAAGAAAACTTTGTACTTTTACTTTGTACTTTTACTCCCAACGTTTATATTTTTTCTGCTACTTCGTCAAAAATGGACATACAATGTATTACTTTTTTAAATCTCCATCCACAGTGGACAGCACAACAGGGTCTTGTCCATCTGATAATAAAGTCAATCTTTGTAGAGAGGTTCATAAAGATCTTCGGGGCGAATGGTATATACCCAAAGTTGATGCCATATTGTGTGGGGTGGACAACTACTCCACCCATTCTTTGCTATTTTCAACTCAGATTGTATTTGTGTTTGTATTCATCAGATAAGACAAAACTGGCTGTGTGTTGTTATTTTTATGAGATAATACATGTACACTGTCATACAAGCTTTATACTGACTACATTGGAGCAAAGTGTAATTTCTTCAGTATTTCTGCATGAAAAGATATTGCAAAAACGTGAGGACACTCAATTTTGCGAGGCACTGGATAGGATGATAAAAACATGTAAGAACACGGCCCACGTAAAGTATGGTTATTTGTGTTTTAAAAATATAAATTACTGTTTATATGCCTGCCCTCAATTCAAAGTTCCAAAGGATTGTTTTGTAAAGATATTCACAGTAACAGAAACAACCCAAATGTTTAAGTCAACAATTCTTGACTGTACTTATACAATTTACAGCCCAAATTCAATTTTACTTTTGAAATCAAATGAGTGCTGATAACTGACCCGCCATGAACACAGTACTTGTACTTACACCAGACATTTCTGTACCTGTTAATAAGTCCAGAGTAATTGAGCCATTTCAGAATGCAAGACATTAAAAATAGATCTACTTACCCAAAGTATGGGCTGCAGTTGCATAGGATGATCTTATGGATAGCAAACTCATCATTGTGAACCCTGAGCACCGCATCACTAAGCCCTCCAGTCAGTCGCAGTTCATTGTACACAGAGCCAGATTTGAATGGAATTTTACCATCATAACTCATCTTGAATTTGTTGCCATTTCTTATCGCTTTTGGCATCTGCAGACCATTCTCAGCAGAATTAATACACGGCAATAGGGGACCTGAAGAGGGAACAGGCATGTAAGGGGGTGGAAGTATTGAGGGGGTTCTGACATTACATCATGGTGGGTGGCATTCTGTGTCAAAAGCCATGGTCGCCGTCAGCGGCGACATCATCCGCGTCACTAAAGCACTGCTACTTTACTCTCAAGAAATACATCATCTTTCCTCCAATTTGCACATTGAATTTGCTTCACATTTATTGACCAGGCCAGCCTGGTGTTCATGTGGTTAGCGCATAGACGCACAGTGCAGAGGTACAGGGTTCGATTCCAGCTTTGGCCTTCCTGTGTGGAGCTTGCATGTTCTACCTGTGCCTGCATGGGTTTTCTCCGGGTACAGCCACCTGTGCCTGCATGGGTTTTCTCCGGGTACTCCAATTTCCTGCCACATTCCAAAAACATAAATACCAGGCTGATTAAACACTCTAAATTGTCCCTAGATGTTGGTGTGAGCGCGGATGTTTGTCTCCGTGTGACCTGCGATTGGCTCGCAACCGGTTCAGCGGGTCCTCTGCCTACTGCCGAAAGATAGCTGGGAAAGGCTCCAGCACCGTCCGCGACCCTTGTGATGATAAAGCGGTTCAGAAAATGGATGGCTGAATTTACTGACCACTGGTAGTCCAGAAATATTTGAATATAACACTGACACAATAAACCTACAAGGTATCACAGAAAAAATTACTTGGGAATCAGCTCACATCTTCTATGATCAGTTCCGAGTCTCGTCCCAGATCCCTCAGATATTGGCGATGTTGAAGCAGGGTGTTTGTCAGGGATTTTCAGTCAGCCAATTTGAAGAAAATCACTCAACTTAGAAAGAGGTAGTCTTTCCTGCCGACAGGAGCAACAATGCTTTGAATCTGCAGAATTGTATGTGCTCCTCAAACCAAAACCACATTCACAGCTCCTGTCTAGCCTTTTTTTATAGGCAGGTTATGCAAATTATAAATAAAATATCAAATATAAAAAATACCCCGCCCTCATTAACATGCCATGGCCTCTATCCGGCCTTCTATTGGGCATTTGGAGGGTCAGACTCTTGTCTGATAATATATAATCAACACATATTTTTTTTGTTGTGTTAAGTTTAAGTCAGATCTGACATGTAGGTCATGCCCTCATAGGAATTTCTTTTCTTTTTGGCTTTTCCCTTCAAGGGGTCGCCACAGCATATTAGTGTCCTCCATCTTGAGAGGTTTGATCCGCATGTTTGTTTTGTCCAAGCTTTTACATCGGATGCCCTTCCTGACACAACCCTCTGTATTGCTCCGGGCTTGGGACCGGCACAAAAAGACTTATGTCCCTTTGAGGCTACAGACCAAGTAACTCGCTCAGTAAATTAAATCATTTTTTACATTTTATATTTAGCCTCTCCATTTATGGCGACATTATAGATACTTTAGCATACTGATAATGAATTGGCTTCATACGTTGTGACATTTAAGAGACATGAGGATTGAAGTATTGTTTCTGATTATATTTTGTTTGGTAAAGCCTCCGCCATGGTATTTAGTCTAGTCTGCATGACATTCTTATATGCAGAGAGAACCAAGTGCAGTCTTGGAGCCATCTGTTAACCTTGATACATTGCTTACTGGAGACTTTGTGTAGACTGAGAATTGTTTTGGGAGAATGCCGCCTTGATGTCGCACCAGTCTTGATACCGCCCTTCTGATGAAATAAACATGTTGTGTGTCCATGGTGTGGACAAACTCGTGATCAAGCAGCCATTGTCTGTAAATCATGTGTGTCCGTAATATTCTGCAAATAAACCCTTCAAAGGTACTGTTCATTGACTCCAGCCTATATTTGAATAACCAAAATCCTCATCATCCGATAATAACGAACACGGGAAGGAAAGAAGACCTCTCTCCAACAGGATTGAAATGCAAAAGGTTAGATACAAATGCAAGTCTTCTACAGATGTGGAGGATCGCTCATCTATCCCTGATACTTCAATACCGTTAACTTCAAAACTAATATTAAAGAAAAACACATGGCAACAGTGTGAATCATCAAAATACAATGTCTACCTCTGTCAGGCAGCAATATCAATTGTGGCTGTTTAGACATAATTGGCAACTAGATTTATCAGAGATTTACTTGTTTCACAATAGAAACATTTTTCACATGTTGATTTTTGTAACAGATCTTTTTTTTTGTGTAAATTATGAAAAGCATTTTCACTAAAAAGCATTGTCATCAAATGGTGAGTATAGTTTTGTTGCTGTGCCGATGACCTTTTTTGGGGGAGCCACAAGGGGACATAAGCCAGTGTCTTCTTGTGCCAGTCCTAAGCCTGGATAAATACAGAGGGTTGTGTCAGGAAGGATATCTGACACAAAAGCTTGGCCAAAACAAACGTGAATCAAACCTCTGAAGATGGAGCAGACTGGTTCGCTGTGGCGACCCCTCGAAGGGAAAAGCCAAAAGGAAAAGAAGAATGTCAACAAAAAAATTCATTTTTTGTTTCAAAAATATTCTCCATCCATCCATTTTCTGTTCCGCTTTATCCTCATTAGAGTCGCGGGGTGCTGGAGCCTATCCCAATAGGTGGGGGAAACCCTGAATTGGTTGGCAGCCAATCGCAGGGCACACAGAGACAACCAACCAGTCACTGTCACTCATCTCACACATTAAGCAGAGGTGTCAAGAACTATCATTGGGTTCGACAGCCAAATAGTAGTGCACTGTAATAATTTAGGTAGATCATACTATTTACATGCATTTTAAAATGAATAATAGGGATATGAAATAAATGCTCAAATGGCTTACCACCAGACTAATATTTTGGATACTACCAATAACACTATTACTACAAATGATTATTAAATTGCATCAGCAAATGCGGTAAATCACAATTGTTGACTCCCTGTCAGGGTCAGCTCTGAACAGATTGGGCTTGTTTCATATTGTTTGGTTTTGGGTCTGAAGGGTGGAGGTGAGATTTTGCCACTGCTCAGTTCAGGGGCAGATCAGTTTGAGAGGAAAACAGCCCCTAATTTTAATGGGAAACTTCTTTCAAACTCGGATCTTTTTTTTTCCTTCAGCTTCTCTGTGCAAATCTTACTAAATGCATCCCGGTCAGGTGGTTGGGACTGCTGTGCTAAAGCACCTCTTTTGTGTTCTAGACCAGACCTGTGTGTTGACTTACTTTGGCGAGGAGCGCTTGCATGTTTTTGCCTCGCTCCACAGGAGCATGTGCGATTCAGTGAAGGATGGCAGTGTAAACCGTAGTTTCCTTTACGATAAGGTCATATCTGTCCAGGAGGTTACAGAACTCCTGCATGGAGAGTTGCTGCAACTCTTTTGAGCTTGCAACAACCTCAAAGTTGTACAGAATATACTGGTAGGCATTGAGCTGCAGTTCTGGGGCGTTGCAATTTTTACTGAGCTGCCAGATGCTGATGCAATTCTCTGGACAAAACTGCACTGTTAGAAATGCAGAACATGTCTGAATGATACCTGATATATTGAACTTATCAGCTGCTATCAACAAGTCCTTCACATTCTCCTCTGACACAGACATAGACCCAGTGTATATAAAGTCAATAAGGAGTTGCATAGGTTGGTGTCAGTCTCTGTATGACATAGAACTTCTGGTCTGGGGTTGAGTGACACTGGAAAAGTTGTCTAAATATGTATCAGAAACAGAGGTTATATTCAACATGTTTTCAATTTGGGGGAGTCATGGTATTGCACTCTCTAACCATAGATCAACTCACAAAAAGTACAAGCTGCTGTTGCAAAGGACTATCTTGTGAAACTCAACTTTGTCAACTATGATGACGGCATCAATGAGTTTTCTTCTCTGGCGGAGTTCATTGAACACAGAGCCGCCAGATTTATATGCACATGTACCATTGTTACTCATCTTGAATATTTTGCCATTTCTTGTAACCGCTTCGACTTCTGCTCGATTACAACTTGAGTTTAGAAGGACCTATAACTTCATGCTGACATTTTGAGTCAAAAAGCCACCATCGACATCAGCGCTGACCTCATCCTCATCATAAAAGCAGTAGTACTTTAATTGTAAATAAAACAATTGTGAGTTTTGGACACGGACTAAACCAAGACCGTAAGAGATTGTTTCTACCAATGGTGAGATGAAGATTCAAGAGTTATGAAACTTTACCAAGCATAACTTGATTTCTGATGTTATCACGTGCTTATGGTGAGTTTAGAATCTGGGTTAAATATTTCTGGCCTTCATTTCTTCAACAAAATCTTAAGTAGACAAGAGTAAAATTTCTCCAGGGGGGACTTTTCAACGGGGTCTGTCTGAACATTGAGCAACTTTGAAGAACTGAAAAGAATCAGGTTTTTCTGTTGAAACTGCAGATGCATAACTACTGATAAAGTTTGACCGCATGATCATGTGTTGCCAAAACAGTCAGGGTGACACCAAAAAGGGGAAGCTGTACACTGCCTGCTATATCTTGCACAACAACAGAAGACTGGCTGGCTGATTCTGGACATGAGATTGTAATAGACAACTCAAGACAAATTCATATTGGGAATACAGAGAAATCAATAAAAATACAGTATATATAAAAACAGATGAAGGCACACGGGTTTTGGAAAGGTGTTGCCTGGGATGGAGATTGTGCATCAGGGGGTTTCTTCCATCATAGTATCCTTATTTGAATTATTGCTTTTGAACAAAGAATGAAACTCTTGATTATTCCTTTGAAATGAATTGAAATGTCATAAATCAATTTGATTTTAATAAAGAAAAGAAAAAAACGTCACAAAATGTGGTAATACGAATAGAGAACATTCATAAAATTACTTTTAATGTAATTAAGCTGAACACCCAGCCACACAGACACACAAATGTGGCTTCATTCAGAGGAGTAGCCGACTGACTTAATATGCAGTCATTTCTGGCGTTTTGTCCCATTTGTTTCATGGTTGAAAGTGCATCAGTGGTGGTTGCTTTCCCTTTTTCTAACTTCACTTGGGCAGAGGTTACCTTGTGACTGGGAAAAAAACCTAAATTTGGGGCACTCGTAACATAGTAATTTATTGACTCCTTAGACGGCATTTGGCATCAATTCATTAGCATCCATATCAAAGAAACAAATATCAAGGATGTATCTTCAAAGTTTCTCTTGTACCGAATCAGTTTTAGTCAATAGTTAGCATATCATCTTCCAAGCTTAGCAAAGGTAGATCGTTACGGAGCATAGCATATTGGGCTATGTTACGAAGTCCAGACATCACACAGCAAGTCAACCCGCTTCGAGAGACTCCCATGTCACTGGCTGGAGACCATAGACCCGTGGTGAGGTCATAGATCTCCACCAGCTTGGTTGGGGAGACGCCGTTGTAACCCCCGGCAACAATGAGGCGATCCTCAACAACTTCAATGCCAAAGTTGCTTCTGGGGGATTCCATAGGGGGAAGGACGATCCAGTTGTTTGTAAGGGGGTTATAGGCCTCGGCACTGGCCAGACGGATCTCACCATCATAACCTCCAACCTTCAAAAGCACAATGAAGAGATGTGACATTTTTTAACATTAAAGCCACTAATTGGGTGTTTTGTAGTTACATCGTGGTGAACCCAAACCATTTGTACACCTCTGTAACACATTAAAAAGCCAGTTGGTGCAAAAGCCCCAGCTAATACCAGTGACGTGCGGTGAGGTTCACGGCTGGTGAACTGACGACATCAGTCAGATTTACAAATATATGAACTCTACAGAGTAGCTTATTCACCATTTGATTGGCAAGTTAACGTGTTTTGTTTAAAATATAATGTCAGCATTCTTTATATAAATTATAGCATAGAAAAAAAAGAATTAAAAAACGTGATTATCGTGTTACCTTTACTCATAAATGAAGTCCATGCACCGCTCCTTCTGAAGAATGGCATCAATAACTTTTAGTTATTGATGCAACAGTTTTAAAAGTCTCTATTTCTTTCAATTTAGATATGTAATCCTCCATTCTGGAAATAAGGCCAAGCAACATGAAAAAATGACTGGATGATTGCACTTAACTTGCTAACTGTTTACTGTAGCTTGCTCTCAGTAATTCTATTATTCTGCAGCCAAGGAGGCGCAAGAAGAATCTGTCATCACCAGCGCCCCCTTTCATGAGGCAGGAGAACTGTGTGCCTCACCTATGCACACAGTTTTGATAAAAATAAAATAAAATAAACACTGTAGTACAGTGTTTATAATGTAAAGTTACTCTACATTATATACACCAGCTATAGCTGCTAAACTGTAGAAATTTAGTTCATATATTAAAAGTGTTTGAACACTTTAACAGCAATATGCAGAGAGAAAGAGAGCAATGCGGTCTCACTGCAGAGCAAGCCAGCACAGTTCGCATAGTCATTGCGCAATCCATGGTGAGGCTCAGCCGGCTGCTGCTTCACCGCTCGTCTCTAGTTAGTATTTGAACGGTAAATGTGAAAATTCAGCAATTTTGAAAAAAAAAAAATAAAATCCAAAAACAGTGAAGTTAAATGGAAAAGAACTTTAAAGTACAAATCACTAAATAAATATAACTGTTTAATTTATTTTTTCATTAGATTTCCATGATGACAGGTGAGGCACGGCCTCACCTGCCTCCCCTGACTGCACGTCACTGCTAATTACAATAAGGAAAGGTAAGGTAAGATAATAAGAAAACCTATGTTTGTCTCACAATGGTGAAATTCACAATATGCAGCAGTAAAATTTGGAGGGAAGAACATCCAATAAAAGAAGCGTTATAGTTGGTGTCAAATATGTATGTTTAAGTCATACATTTATACCTGTTCAAGGATCTTTACATGTCAGGGAGGAGCTAAGTTTACTAGTAACTTTAGTGTTAATGGTTGTTTTTTACAAATCAAATTGATAAGGTTTCATTTTAAGAGTAATGTAAAATGAGTTTGAAATTATATTAAAACATTGTGGGATTTTAATTAGTGCCAGAGTCAATTTTGAACTATATGAATATAGGCAAATGCAACTTCTGCTTCATACAACAAAGAGAGCCGTGACCGAGGCTGCCTTTCCAGCAGCTCCTTTCATCTTCTTTCCATCACTTTGCTGCTGTGAAATGTAAATTTCTCCACTGTGAGCCTAATAAAGGCAATCAATTCAATCCGATCTAAATAGTGTACTTTAGGGTTGTCCTGTCCCTGTACTCAATTGCCTCTACTCAGTATGTTGTGGGTGTTTCCCATCTCCACCACATCAGATTCAATTGATCAGTGTCCTTTTAATCCAGCTTGCTGATGAAGTACTTATTTGAATGAAGTATGCTGAGATGTGGGAGACATCTCAAACATGCTGGAAGGAGGCCCTCGAAGGCAGGATTTGGACAGTACTGGTTTACTGAATAATATACTTACTGCATAAACATGATCAGCAAAGCCAATGACTCCGGTGCCGCTGCGACGGCTGCTCATTGGCGGCATCACTGTCCACTCATCAATCTCTGGGCTGTAATATTCTGCCGTTTGCAAGAATTCATTTCCATTAAAACCGCCACAAATGTACACCTGGAACCACATAAAGGTGACTAGCTGATTAAAGCAAGGTCAGCAAAACACCAATGCACCTTTCTGAGCTCAGTTACCTTGTCATTTAGGGTGGTGCAGCTTGCGTCGCTCCTCAAGTCGTGCATGCTGGCGATAAGAGTCCACTGATTTGTCTCTGGCGTGTAGTACTCCGCTGACTTTAGTCTCACCCGTCCATCGTGGCCTCCGATCGCATAGATGCAGCCATTAAGCACTGTTACGCTTACATAACATCGGCGGAAGTGCATTGGCGCCACTTCTCGCCAGGTGCGCGTGTGAAGGTCAAAGCAGCTGACAGTATTGTAGTGTTCTGCCCCATCGAAGCCCCCCAAACAGTAGATGGAGTCATTGAGAAAGACGGCCCCGCAGTACGAACGGGGCTGATCCATGTCATCTACCAGGTAGCCCCAACAGTTGGTATGAACGTCGTAAGCCTCGATACGGTGTGCTGAGTTACGGCCGTTGCGGCCGCCAATAGCCATTAGGATGGTGGAAGGCAGGCGAGGACGGGCAACTAGGTTGCAAAATCCAGACACGGAGTTGGCAGTCATGTGATGTATAATTTTGATTGCGAAAGCCACCATCTCCAGGCATTCGTCATTGCTCTGCACCAACTGATTGGTCAGCACATTGATGGTAATGAACTCCTGACTGGTCAGAGCCAGACGGACCTACAAGTCATAAGAACACACGAGTATGTCATTCGTTGGAGAATTATGTACGATTTTTGCTACTGTATTTGACAGTTCGGCAACCAAATTTTAGGATTCATTCATGTTCATTTGAGATCAAGACACAAAGGGATTGAAACCAACTAATTGTCAAGGATTAACATTAAACCAAGACGAAAATCATAGTTGTTTAAGACAAGTAGAAACTTAAAACACAGTAGGGTGACCCCAGGCCAAAACTTGTGGTTGCAATTGAATCAAGCCAACACTAGCAGGTTGAGACAAAACAAAGACGAAGATACTGAGGTGTTGAAAAATACGTTAATAGAAAAAAAACAAAGCAAGTAGAGACAATGCAGTGTCTGAAACTCATGAAAAAAAGTTAGTGGACACCCGGGCAGAAAAGTAGTGGCCCGGCCATAAAGTTGCCTGCCCCATTTTTCACCACTTGAAACACAATAAGACAACTAATTGGGGAAAAAACATTGTTGCAAAGTATAAAGGATTTTTTTAATTCAGGAAGTACCGAGCACGAATGCTCCCATGCTTAATTTATAGTAAATATACCTTGCTGAAGATTTCGCTCCAGTTGTCGTCATGGTGCACAATGCAACGTTTACGTTGTGTTGTCTGCTCAAATGGACTCATGGACTCCACTTTCTCAGGCGTCTTTCACAACTCTCAAGTACACTTTTCAGTCACGATGAAAATTGACAAATGTTCGTTTGTCAATTTGCATGCAGGTGCAGAGTATGCAAATTGACAAACAAGCGTTCCTTTGTTAATTTCCATATTCGGCACCGGCAGCCAATCAGAAGCCTGCTTCGGACTACACCCTGACTGAAAAGTGTACTGGTGAGTTTTGAAAGCTGCTGAGAAAGTGGAGTCCATGTGGCTAGTTGTGTTTTGTTTGTGGCGGTTGCGTTATTGAATAAAACAAACGTTTGATTTGGAAAAAAAAATCATTTTTTTTTCTTGAAGAAGTTGTCGGCTGTCCGGGCCGAGATGAAACTTGTACGTCCCGGGCCACCGGGCAGACACTATTTCAAACACTGGACAATGACAACACCAGGATTTTTATGGTGTTGTGCAAACCAATGACTCATTCAAAATCAACAAGGAGTTGACTTTGAGAATCAACAATGAGTTGAGTTTGATATGAGACTGAGACCAAATGTAAGTTGAGAGCACGTTGAGAACAACGGTTTCCGCTCATACAAATCTACAAACAGCAAATTTTGGGGTGGTTTTGATAATTTTTCAATTACAGATGTCATCTTATCCACTTCATGGGTAAAGCCTTGCTGTAATATTGGTGACTTCCGGTTTGATTGTACGCTGGCGCGTTGTGTTGCCGCTGCTCTCTGGCAAAACTTTAGATTTTCTGCCACAATTGGATTACATTTTTCACACCAATCTCATCCCGTTTTCATTTTTGAACCTTCAATCAATCATCATCTGTATCGTTTGATTGCTATTAGCGATCACTTGTTGCAACATCCTACCTGGCCCATGTCGGCTCCAACGCCCGTTCAATCCATCGACCAGTTGAACGATGGCTCAATTATCCTGTGACAGAGCCTCTCGCTCTGCTCGTGGTGGACGAACCTTCCACCGTCGATCACCACCACCCGGGCTTCGCCATCGATCCACCGAAGGATGGCTCAAATATTTAGCGGCCGAGCTGCATGCTATCCATTGCCAATGGACGAGCTCCCCGCCGATCCTCCACTTCACTGCCATGGGTCTCGTTGGGGATTCCCCCTCGATGACACAAAGGACTTCACCTCCCTTTGGCCAACCTGCCGCCGACCTTGCAGGAATAACCGCCGATCCGTGGATCACAGCGTGTTAGCCGGCCGGCCTTGCTAGGTTGGCGGATTCTCACAACTACGACACCACGATGGACTGCCCCGCTCTCATCTTCGGCCTCGTAAACATCCACTCGCGTTCTGGGAAGGGTGATCTAATCCAGGACATCTTCAAAGACCGAAAACGAAATGTGGCAAACTCCTGGACAGTTTTCGCAACTCAATGACTCTATTCCTCCGGGATTTGTCTATATTCCCAAACCTCACTATTCTAGCCGAGGAGGTGGCCTAGCTATTTTTAATCATGACATATGGAAAATCCTCCCAGTCTTGCTCCCTGAAACGTGTTCATTTGAATGCATTGCCTGCCAAACTTCTGGTCCAACGCCAACGATTATTGCCACTATTTACCACCCCCCAAACCACACTGACTTTTTAAACGAATTTTGTACGATTCTAACCCACCTCTCCTTTCTCTCACCGAATATAATTATTTTGGGAGACTTCAACATACACATGGACAATCCAACTATTCCGCTAACAATTGACTTCACTCCTTCCCTCGATAGCCTTGGCTTCAGCCAACTTGTGCACTTTCCTACGCACACAAAAGGACACACACTTGACCTGATATGCTGCTGTGGATTGACTCCCTCCAACTGCACAGATGTTGGACCATTACCCTGTTACATGTAATGTTTCCATCACACTCTCCACCACCAAAACACCCCGTATTATCAACTTTCGTAACATCAAAGGCATCAACACGGACTCCCTTGCTTCAATGTTTGCCTCATTATGTCTGGATCCAAGCTCCTCTCCTGACGAATTGGTTTCCCGCTACAAATCGGACCTCAACGACATTCACAACACGCTCGCACCTGTCAAATCCCGCTGTTTTATTTACTCGTTCTGCATCCTAGTTCTATGCTCATCTCCGCTCCATGAAATCGAAAACGCGCCAGCATGAAAGACTATCGAAGAACCAGACTCACTGTTCAAAAAGATATGTAGTCCGCTCAACTTTCTCTCAATAAGAACAGTATCTCTCATGCAAAATCACAATACTACTCTGGACTCATTGACTCAAATACTGGAAATACTTGGGTTCTTTTTTCTCTTTATAACAGAATCATTCAACCCCCTGCATCTTTCGCCCCTCACTTTTATTCCCCTGCAAGTCTCTGCTTTTATTCTTTTCTGAAAAAGTCTACAAAATCTACCAGCGTCTTGGCTCCTCTGTTCCCTTCCCCTACCTCAACGTTCCTACCCCCTCTCATCTCTTATGTTCTTTTGAACCCCCTAATCCCTCTACAATCTCGAACGTCATAACTAAATCCAAGAATTCTTCCTGTCAATCAGATGCCCTGCCAACAGATCTGGTCAAATCCTTCTTACCATCTCTCTTTCCATTCATTTCAGCCATTATTCACTCATCGCTATCCATAGGAATCGTCCCTGTCCTCAAAACGGCGGTTGTCACACCAATTCTTAAAAAGTCTGGATCTGATCCCAATGACTTAAAAAATCTTCACCCCATTTCTCACCTTCCTTTAATTTCCAAAATCCTTGAAAACTCCCAGCTACACTCTCACCTCTCCCAGAATGATCTCTATGAACCATTCCAATCTGGTTTCCGCCCCACCACAGTACAGAATCAGCTCTCTTAAAAGTCACGAACGATCTTCCTTTGACAGCTAACGCCGGTTTACTCTTCATCCTTGTCCTTGACCACACCGCAGCTTTTGACACAATTTCTCATCCCATCCTCCTTGACAGACTTTCGTCCATAGGGATCACTGACGCGCCCCTAGGCTGGTTCCACTCTTGTCTCTCTGGCCGCTCTTAGTTCATGAAAATTAATTCCTTCACTTCACAGTCCTCTCCTGTATCTTCTGGTGTGCCCCAAGGCTCTGTCGTGGGACCCCTCCTCCTTATCAACTTCTTCCCCTTGGCAATATTCTCCGTAAATTTGGGATACAATTTCATTGCTTTGCTGATGACACCCAGCTCTATCTCTCCAGCAAACCTGACGCCTCTCTTCCACCTTCTTCCCTTTCACTTTGCCTCTCTCAAATTAAATCCTGGTTTACCCATAACTTCCTCAAACTTAACAGCGAAAAAAAACTGAAATTCTCCTCGTTGGTATCAATCCACCTTACGCAAAGCTAACAGTTTCTCTTTCACTATTGACAATTCGACCGTTTCTCCCTCCCATCAGGTCAAAAGCCTAGGT
Organism: Hippocampus bargibanti; assembly: GCF_051943395.1. Taxonomy (NCBI): domain Eukaryota; kingdom Metazoa; phylum Chordata; class Actinopteri; order Syngnathiformes; family Syngnathidae; genus Hippocampus; species Hippocampus bargibanti. Next base: position 13,617,303 of record NC_142744.1, on the reverse strand, counting down.
GTCATCCTGGACAGCACACTATCTTTCCACTCACATATAAATAACTTAACCCGATCTGCGTACTTCCACCAACACAATATCAATCGTCTTCGCCCGTCTCTCACTATCCTCGTTCATAGTCTTGTCACCTCTCGGATTGACCATTGCAATTCACTTCTCCTTGGTGTCACTCAAACTTCTCCACAAACTTCCACTTGTCCAGAATTCTTCAGCCCGGATCATCACCAGAATCTCATCCTTTCACCACATCACCCCCGTCCTCCAAGAGCTCCACTGGCTAGTCAAATATAGAATGAACTTTAAAATTCTTCTGTATACATTTAAAGCTATCCATAACCTTGCCGCCCCCCATACCTATCTGACCTTCCTCAAATTTCTATTGCCACTCGTTCCCTCAGATCCTCTTCCTCCCTCCACCTATGTGTGGCCCCCTGCCCATCTCAGCACGATGGGGGGCAGAGCTTTCAGCTGCTCTGCCCCCAAACACTCCCCAAACTAACTTCCTCCCAACATTCGTAACATCGGTTCTCTTCCCACCTTCAAATCCCATCTGAATACCCACCTATTTAAAATGGCATTTTCTGTGTAGCTCTATCTCTTGTTTCTATTTATATTTGTATTTTATTTATTGTATTCTATTTATAATTGTATTTTATTTATTATTGTATCTATGCCTGTTTGTGACTGCAGAGTGTAATTGAAAGCTTTGAAAGGCGCTTGATATAAAATGTATTATAAAATGTATTATTATGATGATTATTGTTCATTTCCAGGCCTCATACCACGACAAACAAAACGTTTTGTGGATTGCAACCGTACCACATTCCCAACATGTCAAAAGGGTTGACTTACTTTTGCGAGGAGTACAGCCACATTATCTTCTCGTTCTCGAGGGGCATGTGCAATCCACTGCAGTATGGCTTCATATACCGTGTTTTCTTTTTTCACAATCAGGTCATCCCGGTCGAGGATGTCACAGAAGTCCTGCATGGGGAGTTGCCACAACTCATCCGATGTCGCAACTTCCTCAAAATGATATAGGATGTACTGGTGGACATTGTCCTCGAGCTCTGGAGTGTGGCAGTTCTTTGTAAACTGCCATATACCAATGCAGTTCTCTGGGCAGAGCCTCTCTAGTAGAAATGTGCAGCAGGATCGAACAATGCCAATGACGTTGTACTTATCAGCCGCAATCAACAAGTCCTGTACGTTCCCCTCAGTCACAGACACGGATCTTGTATATGCGAAGTCAATGAATAGTTGCATTAAGGGAGCCGTCAGACCATGTAAAGTGTAGACCCTCTGGTCTGGGGTGGACCAACGTAGAAAGAGGGCTCTGAAAAAGAGACCGGATATTTTGGTGGGACAAAGTCACATTTGTTCATGTCACAAGTTAAGTCTGAAGTTACAAAGGCAAAACTGGAAGCAATTAATTTATGAAACGTAAAGCAAGTTGCGTCGGGTGCTTGAATTGAGTGGCTTTATCGTAAATCAACTCAATTCAAGTACTACGATCTCTCAGTCACACCTTATTATTTATTCACACGTTGGCCATATTATAGCTATCTCTTCTTAGACATTTAGAATTGAGTATTGTCTATTACTTTACCGTCACTAATTGAAAACAAAGGTATCATCATCTTCAGATCTCCCTCCATCATACTTCCTCCACAACGTGCTACCTGAACTCCACGTCATCTCATACGCTAGCAGCTAGTGTATGAGATGACACTAGTCCTGTGTGACTAGCTCTACTCGGAGTAATAGCATGGTAGGCAGAATTGCATGCACTCCACAGAAATGCAGATTTCCAAATGGACAAGGCGTGTCAAGTTTTAGGCAATCAATCAGTAATATTGGTGACTTGCGTCTGACCTGAGTCAAGTAGGGTGTGGCAAATACCCTACCCCTGGTCAATAGTAACGTGAGGTTAGAGCAACTCACCCAAAGTATGGGCTGCAGTTGCACAGGATGATCTTATGAATGTGAAACTCGACTTTATCGACCGTAATAATGGCATCACTCAATTCTCTCGCAAGGCGTAGTTTGTTGTACACTGAGCCAGACTTGTATAACAACTGTCCATCGTAACTCATCTTGAATTTGTTGCCATGTCTTCAACACCTTCGACTGCTGCCGAAGCCTCAGCGGAAGTCGCATAGTAAAACGTAGAATGCTGAAGGCAGCGGAAGACTTCTGCACTTACATCGTGGTGACATTCTGTGTCAAAAACCATGTTGGCCATCTGCGGTGACATCATCCACATCAACAAGGCCTCTGTGCTTTGTATTTAAGGCAAACCTCACTTGCTTCAACTATAAAAATCCCAATGATACTACATTTCTAATAGCATGATAACCACATCCAATATCAAACCACACACATTGGACCCACCAAAAAGTCAGATGACAAGAATTAGATTTGCCAAAGTTAGCACCTTAAGCGTAGATAAGAAAAGACACGGTCTCTAAATCTCAAGTCAGAATAAGACATTTCAAGCCGAACAGTGTGGAGACTGTAGACTCCAAACTCAAACCTCCTGATGTTTCCAATCCCGTAAATACCTTGTTCTATATCAGTTTTACACGGATAATAGTCATCCCACCAAAAAGTATGTTAAAATATTACATTTTGGCTTGCTACCCTGCCAACTTGCTTCACTGCCAACATTCCAGTGCAGTGAATGGGTAGTGCAGTGCATATTTGGTATGAAGAACACTATGAGCAGGGAACGAGTAACCTAAGATGTGATCAAGGAGTGTCTTGATTTGTAATGAGACATTTTCTGAGCCACTAAGTGAGCTTAAGTGGCACTGTCATGATGTGAAAAGAAATGTTAAATAATTTCTTGTTTTCTGGATTTTGGATGAGAGAAAGGTGCACATTTCTCCCCATCCAAAACAGTAGTCGGGCGACCGCTAATTGTCTCTGAGAAGGTGATTGCAACCACCTCGGAATGGCCAATTGCCGCTGGGACCTGATTACCCAGAAGCTCAGGTGAACCACCTTTAAAACCAGACTGAGGAAGTCACTTCGAGGAGGAAGAAGAGGAAGAAAGGACAGCCTGGAGAGCAGTGTTACCTGTGGTCTGCCGAAAAGCGACATCCATTGCGACTTCAAATAAAGAAACTTCAAAATATCCTTCCTGGGTCTGGCTGAGTGAACTTTTATCAAGGTATTTTGCCTTGGCGGCTAGTCGAGTGCAGAGGTTCCCGGTCCGGCCTCCTATGTGGAGTTTGCATGTTCTCCCCGGGCCCGCGTGGGATTTCTCCGGGTCCTCCGGTTTCCTCCCACACTCCAAAAACATGCATGTCAAGCAGATTGACCACTCCAAATTGTCCCTAGATGTGAGTGTGAGAGTGACTGTTGTACATCTTTGTGTGCCCTGCGATTGGCTGGCAACCAATTCAGGGTGCCCCCGCCTCGTGCCCGAAGACAGCTGAGATAGGATCCAGCACCCCCGTGACCCTAATGAGGAATAAGCGGTACGGAAAATGGATGGATGGATGGATATTTTGCCTCTCATTCGAGCCTTCATCAGTTTGTGCAATCAGGCTTGATTAGGACTGCACCAGCCAAAGTTGACATGGAAAACTAATCTCTGAATTGGAGGCATGGACATCCACCACAAATTTTAATATTCTTTTGGAATACAAGACCTCCATTGATGGTTGTGGTTGTGATGTTATGTGCAAACAGTCTTGGCCTAAACACCTCAGTTAATGGGGAAAAAATAGTTAATCCGTAGATTGTAGATCGTTTCCATATCAATCTTTTTCAAAAGCACAAAATGTGTCTCCAAATAAATATTTTATTGATACCTGGATAAGATGTTTGTCTCACATGTTCAGATGTTGTATCTGTGTAAATAACAAAGTAAAGTATTTTGTTGTAATAACATTTTTAATCTTTTATGCATTTTTCCCTATTGGTTGTGATGACGTTTTCAGTCAGATTCTGAGGGCAGTCGGTACTTCAAATTTAGACATCATCATCCATTTCCGTCATATCATCTTCCAGGAAGAGCAATGGTAGATCATTTCGAATGACAGCACATTGGGTCATGTTGTAGAGTCCGGTCATCACACAACAAGTCAGACCGCTACGAGAAATCCGCATGTCACTGGCGGGAGACCACAGACCAGTGGTGAGGTCGTAGTACTCCACGTGACTGGTGGTGGAGACGCCGTTGTAACCCCCAGCAACAATGAGACAATCTTCCACTACCTCAATGCCAAAGTTGCTTCGGGGACATTGCATGGAAGGCAACACAATCCAGTTGTTAGTTCGGGGGTTGTAGGCCTCTGCACTGGTCAGGCGGACTTCACCATCGTAACCGCCAACCTTTAGGAGCAAAAGTTATATTAATCTTTTCACCACTGGATTAATCTCCCATTTGTTCAGTGTACAGTTAAATTGGTGAAAATATATTCAGTTTTAATCTTGCAGACTGATTTTATGTAAAAGTACCAGTTTGTGACCAAATACATCTGTGTCCATATTGAATTGAAATTTGTGTATTAAAAAAATGCATGTCCAAAAATTTGAGAACTATTTTTTTACTTCAAAATAATGTCCAAACACAAGTACAAAAATCCAAAAATGGGTGACAAAGGTTACTTTCACTCAAAATGTATTTCAATGCAGATGAAATGTACATCTAAGATTAATATCCAAAAATGTGTGTCCAGTATTTGTCTTACAAAGTACAAAGGTCTTAAAAATGTGGACATTTTGGTCACAAATTTTGGATGTTAAATTTTGGGACATCAAGTTTAGCCCACAAATGTGGACAAATTTCAGATTGTCATGCACTGTACTTACTGCATAAACATGGTCAGCAAACCCAATGACCCCGACACCACTGCGGCGGCTGCTCATTGGGGCCATCACTGTCCACTCGTTAGTCTCTGGGCAGTAATATTCGGCCGTTTGCAGGGGCTCGTTTCCATTAAAGCCGCCGCAAATGTAAATCTGTAGTCATAGGTGTGACAGTGATGAATGCGGATAAACTAGGACAGACAGCCAGATTAAGTTTCCACTCACCTTGTCATTGAGAGTGGTGCAGCTGGCATCGCTCCTCTGTTCGTGCATACTGGTAATAAGGGTCCACTGGTTGGTTTCTGGCGTGTAGAACTCTGCAGTTTTAAGTCTTACATGTCCGTCATAGCCCCCTAATGCAAAGATGCAGCCATTTAGCACCGTGACGCTCACATAGCACCGGCGAGAATGCATGGGCGCCACTTCCTGCCAGGTCCGTGTCTTCAGGTCAAAGCGACTAACAGTATTGTAATGTTCCGTGCCGTCAAAGCCACCCAGACAATAGATGGCATCATTCAGGAAGGTTGCGCCACAGTACGCTCGGGGTTGGTCCATATTGTCAAACAGGTAGTCCCAACAGTTGGCGTGAACATCATAGACCTCAATGCACTCTGTAGCACTTGGACCGCTCCAGCCACCAATGGCCAGCAGGATAGCGGAAGGCAGCCGAGGACGGGCCACCAAGTTGCAGTATGCTGACACAGAGTTTCTCGCCATGTGACTAATGACGCGTGACGCAAAGGAGACCATCTCCTGGCAGTCACGGCTGTTCTGCACCAGCTGGTTTGTCAGCACGTTGATGGTAATATACTCCTGACTGGTCAGTGCAAGACGGACCTAAAGTTGCAAGAAGATTATTGGGGGTGTCACAGACGTATACTTTTGATACCATTGTCAACTCAAGCATTGAGAATAGGAAGAATTTGTCGAAGAGTGTGCATCAGTACATTGGCAAATTTGACAAGGATACTCAATTAGTGCAGTTATCAAGCAGGCGTCCAATTGGGTGTGCTTATATTTTTGACAGGTGGGGACTGATTGTTCATGATGTTGGAGGGATCCATTGCAGAACGTTAGCCCCCTTTGGAATAGTTACGTTATCAGGCCATCGTGGGTTGTTTGGTAGATGATAGTTTGAGGAAATTGGAATTAATTTCTGTTCAGCGTTAAGTGTAGTTTGCCATGGCAAGGATGTTTTCAAAGTCAGTGTGAGTAATCGTGCCATTAAATTGTCTGAACGGGTTTCCAGATTGTCCGGCATAAAGATGTCAATGTAGATTACGATCGATATCTTCGCAGTGTTCCAAGCAAGTCGTTGGAGGCCACATGATTGGTTGTTCGGCGAGTGCACAGGAGGACTGATTGCTGACAATTAAGCTGTCAACTAGAATGTTGGTGGCCAAAAGTTAGTTGTTTGTTTTGGTTGACCTTGACTACCATGTAAATTCTGATGATTGTAGTTTTTTTTTGCTGTGGTGAATGTGACTGCAGCTTACCTTGGCTAGGAGTACCGGCATGTTTCTGCCCCGCTCCCAAGGCTCTTGTGCAATCCAGTGTAAAATGGCCTCATAAACGATATTCTCCTTTTTAACGATCAGATCGTCCCTGTCGAGCATGTCACTCAAATCCTGCATGGAGAGTTGCCGTAACTCACCCGTAGTAGCAACCTCCTCGAAATGGTATAAAATATAGTTGTAGGCATTGCTCTGCAGCTGAGGGGTGTGGCAGTTCCTCGTGAACTGCCAGATGCCGATGCAGTTCTCCGGGCAGAGTTGTTCTGTTAGAAACGCACAGCATATTTCGACGATACCAATCACGTTGAATTTGTCAGCGCCGATCAACAAATCCTTGACATTGTCCTCTGTCACCAACACACAGCCAGTGTACGCGAAATCAATGAAGAGCTGCATTAAGTGAGCTGGAAGACCTTGGATAGCATAGACCTTCTGGTCTGGGGTGGACCAACGTAGAAAGAGGGCTCTGAGCATGGGGGACACAGACAGAAATAGTTCAACATTTCTTAAAATGAGCCAATGAGCGATGACCATGGTTCTCAAATTGGAGGGATTAAAAAACTATTTTCCAAGCTCCCCCAAACTTGAGGGGTTGAAAAACTTTTCCATAATACTAAGACCGTCCGTAATTGCCGTATCTAGCCCTAAACGTCAACAAGTTTTTAAATGCTACGTCAGATTTTTTTGGGGGGCAGAGGGTGGAATGTTGTGAAAAACAACAATGTAAAACGTGTATACATGTATACTAATATATATATATATATATATATATATATATATATATATATATATATATATATATATATATATATATATATATATATATATATATATATATATATATAGTAAAGTCTCGTTATATCGATATTCTCGAGAGTCCGAAAAAATATCGATATAACCGGGACTTTTTATTGGTCAAAAGTTGATTGGGAAGAGTACAGAGTTGTTTTACTGGCTTTGTCCTTTTACCCCAGTTTGAGAACCAGTGTGTTAATGTCCAATGTTCATTTTAAAATGAAAACATTGACGAAGGCTCCACAAATATTCAACTCAGACCAGGTTTTATATTTGTGAAGGATGTACTTACCCAAAATACGGGCTGCAGTTGCACATGATGATTTTATGGACGTGAAACTCCACATGGTCGACGATGATAAGTGCGTCGCTGAGACCTCGGGTCTGTCGCAGTTCATCATACACACATTCTACGTACTTGCTTGTAAGTCTACCATCCACGCAATTCATCTTGAATTTTGACCATTTCGTTATACTTTCTGCCGGTTCGCGGCACAAATGACATGCAGCAAGGAAACTGGTTGGGGTTGCCCAGGGTAGGGTCATGCTATTACATCACAATGATGTCCTATGTCAAAAGCTACTTGACGCATCGTCAAAGCGCCTGCATGTTAGAATTAAGGAAAACATCACTGTTCCACAATTGGTTCGACCTCAAAACCACCCTCAACAAATTTGCTATAAATTCAAGCGAAAGAAGGAAGCCAAAGTTAAACAATTGCAACTGATTCTTGGTCGTGAGAGACATTTAAACTTAAACATCGGGTGTCCTCAATGACAGTGCCTTCTTTGTTAATGGGTTGCAAGGCAAATGCTGACTGGACCTGTAGAGGCCACCCTCTTGTGTTCCGCACTGAGGCTTGTTGGTTTATCGAAAATAGAAGTCCCTGCACTCCTCACCAAACTATTCTAAAATGAACTGCATCAACAACATTTCTGAAGTTGCTTTTTTCCTTGGAGTGCAACAGCTGGGCCTGAGGGTGTACAATTGGGAGATATAGGTCTTACCTCTGTGGGTAGGTTTTCTGTGGACCTCAATCTTGAGGCTTCTGTCCACAATGCTTAAGAAAATCATTTTCTGAGAGTGCAAAAACCAAAATGTCATGTATAGAAAGAGGGTGGGGGCAACAGATGGCTGACAATGCAATGCACAGAGCCAATGCCATTTATGGTTCCCTGCTGTCAAGCAGAAATTGTAAAAGGTTTGTAAATGTATATCTTGGTGAACTGTGGTTCCATTTGAGAGCCCACATTGATTTCTGAATATTTTTTTCACTGGTCAGTTGTCGAGGGTTAAATTCAATCCATAACTGCCGCTGCTCACCTGCAGAAAAAAAGTTCTTATCACATGACTGTAAAGTGTCCTCAAGTGTTTTGAAATGTGCTAAGAAATAAAATGTATTATTATGTACTTTGCTTGCAGGACAAGGCAAAAAAAAATTATGAAAATTGTAAATTGGCTCATGCTTAACCCAGACACTAACAAAAAAAAACAAATGGAATGCCAATCACTTCTCACAAACATAAACTCCAACAAAAATCTGTACAAAAGTATTTAATCCAAAAACGCACCAACAAAGTGGAGAAATCACAAGTGAAAAGCTGCAGAAAATCGAAAATATTTACATAAAAGCGCTTGCCAATGCAAAGAAAAAAAAGAAACTTAAAGGACAACCGACGTCTCCGGACAAGTTGTGTCCATAATTTGTAAAATGGCTTCAAATGACTTCTACTGAGCGTATTTTACAAATATTCCACCGCATATAGCTATATTTTACGTTTTAAGACTCACACTGAATATTCAGGAAGTCTTGTTTTTGAGTTGGTGACGAGTCCGTACGTGACGTCACCAAAGGACCGCCCCTGACCGTAAAAAAGACGCATTGTAGCAGTCCTTCCATCACGTCAATGTATTTTGCTGTACTTGTTTGGACTGGGGACCTCGTGTTGCACCCAAAAGCCGCCAGAAGGCCAGAAGAGGTCGTCCAAGCGCCATATAAGGAATTTATCAGCCTGTGGAAACGGAGGTGGCCACAAGTAGTCGGCATTTTGTGCCTCTTTTTTTGGGTGAGAGATTTCCCCCCAATGTTGCCTCAAAATGGCACAAATAAATTATTTAATCAATTGCAAACATGTATGCTTTCCTCTTCAGAACGATTTGAATCATATTCATAACTGGATGTGCAACAAGAAAGCATATCCTCCGAATCTGAAACCATTGTTTTGATTCACTCGCTATGCAAGGGGGTGGGACTTTCTGAAAATGCCCAGTTCGCAGCTCATTTTTTTTGCAGATTTTGGACACTCATTTTTATTGGTGTTTTGCATTTGAATAAAAATATACTGCGTGTTTTGGATATTTTAGATGCTATAAAACGTTTTTCTGATGTCAGTTAAAAAACAAAAAAGTGATGTCGGTTGTCCTTTGAAGATGTAAACAAAAAGACAAAAGTGCATACAAGTGCATAGTCAAAGACAAAAAAAAAAAAAACGAAACAAACACTATGTGTATAAGACACACCCAAAAGCCTTAATTTTCCTCAAAAGATGTCCCTGCGCCTCATACCCCGGTGCGCCTTAATATTGAGCCACAACAGGTCTCGAAACTACTGTCAGCAGCCACAGACTTATTTCCCCCTATAGAAGTAGTGCGCGGTCCAGGTTGGTATAGATAAAATGTAACTGCAGGCTCTACTGTAGCGCCTTATTATATGGTGTGCCTTATATATAGAAATCTTTTTTAACGTCATTCATTGACTTATATATGCAAATGTTTTGAAAATACACCATTCATTGGGGGTGCGCCTTGTAGTCTGGTGCACATTACACACCGGAAAATACGGTAATGAACTGAGGATCTACAGCCAAGGAAACATGTAAATAGAAAGCGCGCATTGTTACAATGCCAATAGTGGGATGTTATTTTGCCCTGTGAGCTGCATGGGGTCCGCTTCCAGCATCTTATGTGGTTTCGCAGGTCTCAGAACTTCGGCGTAAATGATCTCGCCCGGGCCTGTGTGATGTCCAACCAAGGAGTAGGTAGAGTTCTGACTTGTGTCGTTACCGATATAATTGGCATCCACGTTTGGTCCCATATTGATCACCTGCAAGCAAATGTAATAAAAATGTAAAATTTTGTTGTGCCTTTTGGCAGACTGAAGGATTAAAAAACTTACTTGACATGCTTCAGGTTTTCCGCTGGCCTGTCTTTGTCTTCCTGAAAGTTATTGGCACAAATTAATTGCCAATAATACCATGGCATCGCCCCTATTGCAAAGCCACAAAACAGCTTAGGACAGACATGTTCAAAGTCATGCCCGGGGACCAAATGTGGCCCGAGGTCAATTTTCATCCGGCCTGCAGCCTGCGTCATAAAATTAATAACGTTTGGCCTGCATGTAGAATTAATATATTGGGCAGTAGCGCTGTTACCTGCATATGCTAAGTACTGCCCTCTAGAGGCAATTAGGAACAGTAAACCTGAATGAGCACCCCCAAATCTGTGTTCAATGTTTGAATTTGTGATGGAGGAATTCAGAAAGCTTTAGGGTTTAAGATTTACAGTTGCTACTGGTGTTGGTGCAGGGGAAAGCGGGGTTTTGTTGTGATAAGGCTTTTGAGAGGTTCAGTATTATTGAAGTATTAGGGTAAATGAGGCAAAATTTGGGACTGCAGTTGGGGTATGAGAAGAAGAGAATAGATGTGGCATTTTGGTTAAATCGTGGGTAAAGTGACCATGTTTACATTTAGGGTCCATTTATTAGGACAAGTACTTGGTTGGATTTAAGATTTTGATTAAATGGCACTCTGGTTCGTACATGGGAGCCAATGATTTAAATTACCATAAGGGTGTGAGCACAAAGAGTTCTGATTGGTTTTCTACGCAAGATAAAATGTCACTTGGGTTCTTGTAAAGAGCACCTTGGGTAGGACTAGATTTCAGGTAAGGTGCTTAACATCAGTTAACACTTTTAAGGTTTGAATAGAACACCAACGAGGCAAACTTACTTCTGAAAGCAAATATAAGAGCAAGGCCGAGGCCAAGTACGAATGGTATCCAGATCCAAGTGAAGATTGACATTTCTTTGGGTACTGTGGAAAAGAAAAAATATATATGAACTTTTAAAGCCCGTAACATGGAGCCTGTCTTTTTCTTAGCTGTTTTTCGTCAGCTGCGTGGGATCTCTGAGTAAAAGTATGTGTAGCCCAGTGATGTGCAGTCAGGGGAGGCAGGTGAGGCCGTGCCTCACCTGTCATCATGGAAATATCAAATGACAAAATAAATAGTTATATTTATTTAGTGATTTGGACTTGTATGTTCTTTTCTATTTAACTTCACCATTTTTTAATTTTTTTCAAAATTGCTGAATTTTCACATTTACCGTTCAAATATTAAGTGGAGACTAGTGGTGAGGCAGCAGCCGGCTGAGCCTCACCATTGATCACTATGGTAACTGCTGGCTTGCTCTGCAGTGAGACCGCATTGCTATCCCTCTGCATATTGCTATTAAAGTGTTCAAAAGCTTTAAGTATATGAACTACATTTCTACAGTCTAACTAGTGTATATAATGTACAGTCACTGTACATTATAAACACTGTACGACTGTTTATTTTATGTTTATCAAAACTGTGTGCATAGGTGAGGCACACAGTTCTGCCTCATGACAGGGGGCGCTGGTGATTAGAGATTCTTCTTGCAATTCTCTGCTGCTGAAGAATAGAATTAGTGACAGCAAGCTACAGTAAACAGTTAGCAAGTTAAGTACAACCATCCAGTCATTTTTTTACGTGTTGCTTGGCCTTATTTTCAGAATGGTGGATGACATATCTAAATTGAAAGAATTTTCTCAACTGGACTTTCAATTGAAGCAGGAGATAATAATTAAAGGAAGACCAACCCCGGACTGTATAGCTCACAAACTGTGAGGGATGAATGTAAATCTCCTGGACAGCGTCTCAGTTTTTTGGCCAAGAAGGATCTCATTGAAACTATTCCTGAAGCGACAAAGTTGCTCCAGCTCGTGCTCACTGTTCCAGCTACTACAGCATCAGTGGAGCGGTCATTCTCAGCACAAAAGACTGAAAACATACAGTAGGAACAGGACTGATCAAGGACAACTTTCTTCACTGGCAGTGATCTTCCTTGAGACAGAGAGGCTTGGACTTCATTTGTAAGTAAAGGTAACATGACAATGTTTTTTTTTTTTTTTTTTTTTTTTTTTCTCGTTTTTTCTATGCTACAGTTTGTATTCAGTATACAACGAATGCTGACATGACATTTTAAACAAAACATGTTAACTTTTTGCCAATTTTAATTCATTATAAGTGCCTTTTCACGTTGGGTCCGAGAGGACAGTAATTTCATCTGTGCTGTATCTCATGCATATTAGCATATTTGACAATAAAGCTGACTTTGATGTGATATGACACCTTCACTGAGTTTATACCATTCTGGATCTCCTGCGCCAGTTTTGGATCTTCTCATGTAAGCGACTGCAAATGCAAATCTTCCCCTTGCTGTTTTGTGCATAACAGACCCAGCCACAGACTCACCACGTTGCCAGCAGACTTGTTCGACTGATTTTGCCTCCTGCGTCTCACTAACCCGGTTGCTGTGTCGGCATACAATAGATGAATTAAAGACGAAGGCCATGAGACGCCAGTCTGCATTTGACAGTTTGCCTCCATCCTTCGTGCAGTTAGTATGTCGGCATTCAAACATGGTGTTGAGGCGAGTTTTGTCCGTCCGGCAGGTCACCGTCAAATTACATGAGTCCGAGTTGGCAAACAGTGACACCACCTCCAGCTTGACGGAAGATACTGCATCTGTAAAATCGACTCGTTACTGTACAGGTGGAAATGTTTTGCGGGTGCAGAAATAATGTTCCTGGGTCAGTGTAACAAAGGTACCTGTAGTGTTTGATTGCTTATTGACATTCAGGTCTACTAAATGACTATATTCGCCCTACAACAAATTGATCTGCTCCGTTCTTTGCTTTTGTACAGTGATGATGTATACTGTAGTGGTTGTTTAAAAGTTCTCTATATAAAGATGAATTACTGGATATTTCACATTGTCATGAAAGTTCCTCAGGAAAATTGGTAAAACCTGCCTACTATTAATCTGGATATTAGTACACAACATTGAACGAACACGTTTGTTGTTTTGCTTGTCGATCGAAGAAGCTTTGAACTACGACAACAGCTAAGCTAGCAGAGATGACACAACGCTCGAGGTCGGCTGGACATGTTTTTCTGCTAATTTGTGAGTTTCACTTTTTGTCCAAATTTTGCTTTCACGAGCATAGCCATGTTGAACTAACACGAGTAAGAAAAATCTGCAAACTCCACTTTGATATCAATAGTTACAGTTTCTGGGTCACTTTTACCATAGGTATTTCTTCACCCTCGTGTTACAATCATTTTGGGGCATAGCCATTATGGTGGGTCAATTTGACTGGAGACATGAGGCATTTTTAACTCATTCACATCGAAATGTGCAAAAATGTGTCCACTCCAGTGCCAGGGTTTTTGTCATTGTCACTCAAATTTCAGGACCCACATAATATTGACTCCATAAACATTCAATGCAACGTAAGAAACCTTTGAATCTTCTTTCATCAGAGAAAAAGTTAATTCCTAAATTATATGGATCTGGAGTTATATGAGCTTGAAATGAGGGCGCCTGTACAAAATACAATGGAACAAAGCACGAACATGGAAAAAAAGGGACATTCTGCCCCCTTGTGGAAGGGAAAAACATTGTCAGATGCCATGGCCAGGGCTTTTTCGGCACCCAAATAAAAAACAAAACCTGAACAAATTCGGGAAAGGCGCTCTGCGTCATATTTGCAATTCCCAAATAAATTTATGAATGGCAGTTAATGAGTTAAGAACAATAATGTTCCTGGGTCATTTTGACCCATGCCATGTATAACCCCCATTATGTGTTGGTTTTTCAGCAACACAAAGTATACTTTGGTCAATTGGATGTGGTGTAAGATTTTGTATTGATTTATGTGTGAATTAATCAAATTGACCCAGGGCATCTTGAAGGCTGATGGGGTATTTTTTGTTGTTGTTAACATGTTTCATTCACTCCTTCCATCCCAGGAAGGACAAGAAATGTTGTGGGTCAAAAAGACCTGAGACAATGACCTTTTTGTTCAATGACATACCTTGAATGTGAAGTTGGTATTCGGCCACCTTATTTTCTTCCCCACTGAGTACTGCGGTGTAAAGTCCAGCGTCCGTCTCTTGTACATTTTTTAATATCAAGGAAAAGTTTTTGAGTAGCGCTACTCTTCCTTGGTAGGAGGGATATACATATCTATCTGTTTTATTTCTGCCTGATCTAAAAATGGCCTTACTTCTATTAAACTTCCAAAAGAAGATGTCTTCTTCCGGGGTTAAAACTACTGGCTTCTTTATCTCCAAACTGACATCATCTCCTGGCTTGACAAACTTGCTCTCTTCTGCAGACCCTTGGAAAAAAAAAGCGACAACAACTTGAATAACACCGAAATAAAACAACCTCAATTGAATAACTGAATAACCAAAATATTTGATTTATATGTCACTTTTTTGCATAGGGCTAGGGGGTTGAAGTCAAATGTAATTTTATCTTTGTTAACTATCCTCCAAGAAAAAAAAACTTACGAAAGGTTTCCTTTTCAAATGAAATGCAACGTTTGATTTTTCAAGTTTTATTCTCACAAAATTCTGACATTCATCAAGAAAAAAAGTTATGGTTTTCCTTTTTTTAAATGCATTTCCTGTAAAAGTGGACTTTTAAGAAAAAGTAAACAAGAACAGGAAGTCAGAGTTATCACAATTTAGACTTACTGCAAGTTTGTTTTTGAATCTGTGGACTGCTCTGACAAAATACTTTTAACTGCATTTACTTAGTAGAATGGTTTCGGTCCTTTTTGTGTCCGTCAGTCTGTTTTACAAGAGGCGAGGTGAAAACGGTGTCTTTAAAAAAGGCACGTAAGGTCTCATCTGGAAATAAAACTCTTTTCTTTTTTCCCTCCGCAAAACAACTCATACCCAGGTGGTGCCAACTGGCACGGAGCCAAAGAATACTGGAAAACAGACGCGCTTACCTTGCATTTTACGTGTTTGAAGCAGAGAGACTAACATAAATGTAACCAGCTCCATGTCGCTCAAAGAGGAACTAGCTACCGGTTCTTGTAAATTAGCAGCCTAGGGGATATCTGTGACTATCTCTAACAGTATACTGTAGTATTGACATTTCACATCAGCTGTGTTTGGACTCCAAACAAAATGTCAGGAGATTTTTATTCATATTAACAACATAGAGGAAACTATTGGCAGGTGTCTGGCAGGTTGGGGGAAGTGTGTGAGTGCAAACAATTTTTGTTTCCAAGCAACTGCGTCAATATTTGAAATTTCCACTGAAGGCTGCTATTGACGTCCGATAACCACACAGATGCACTCTTGTCTTGTAGAAAACACAAACTAGGTTAGACGTTAGTGTCTTTTGTTAAAGTTCCTCAAATATCCTTTTTTGTTCTGATTTCAAGTCTAGATATATACAAATATTTACAAAAGAAGGGAAAAAGACACCCTCTTAAAGGACAACCCCGGACGCCCCGGACAAGTTGTGTACATAATTTGTAAAATCACTTCAAATTACTTTGACTGAGTGTATTTTACCAAGATTCCACCGCATATAGCTATATTTTACATTTTAAAACTTGTGCTGAATATTCAGGAAGTCTTGTTTTTGAGTTGATGACGATGCCTGACATGACGTCACGTCTGGAACGCCCCTGACCGAGAAAGCGACACACAATGCATTTTGGGTACTTTGTTTGGTCTGAAAACTTAGTTTTGATCAGTGTTGAAATTAAAAGGAAAACACATAAATAACGCAATGGTGAATTGTTGTGTGTTGCACCAAGACAACTATTTGATATTCACTGACACAAATTCCGAGCAGAAAAATAAGCCCATTTCCAAACGGAGCACTGGCGCCATCTTTTGCATTTTCTGGGACGGTACACATCAGTATTGATGCCTCAAAATGACCCGGAAGAACTTCTTTAATCGATTGCAAACATTTATCTTTTCCTCTTCAGACCTATTTGAATCATTCATAACTGGATGAAGCCATTGTTTTGATTCTAGAGCAGACATGGGCAAACTACGGCCCGCGGGCCACATACGGCCCGTTAGGCTTTTTAATCCGGCCCGCCGAACGTGCCCAAATTATAGTAAAAACAGTGTCTGAAACTCATGACAAAAAGTTAGCGGACAACAGGGCAGATAACTGAAAAGTTGCCTGCCCCATTTTTCACAACTTGAAGCACAATGAGACAACTAATCGCATTAAAAAACATTGTCACAAAGTATAAAGTTTTTTTTTAATCAAGAATGTACCTTCTACAAATGCTACCTTGCTTAATTTACGATAAATGTGCATGGGTGTAGAGTTTGCTGCAGTAGTCATTTGTCACCATGGTGCACAATGCAATGTTTGCATTGCTTCCGATGAGCCACTAAGCCCCTTTTATAAGTGACACGTACACTTTACAGTCACGGTTTAATGTAAATTTACGTTTTGTAGCGTCACATATGCTGTTAGCTTCTTTTGAATCTTTCTTCTGGGCTGAGGTTCTGTGCATCTATTTTGGAAAATGACATGCAATTGCACGACTTTATAACGCTTGCGAAAGTCCGGAAGAAAGAAGCAGGCTTCTGATTGGCTGCCGTGCCGAGTATGCAAATTTCAACTGCAGGTAGCCTACGTCTGTGTGCTCGGCGACGGTACACGTGTATTGTTTGCGCGTGAAGGCGAGGGTGTCAGTAGAGAGTTTGTTGAGCCCGCGGTCAGGACAAACCATCCATGATTTTGCGGAATTTAACACAAGTAGGAATTATTGAGCTTGAATATTTCGTTGTGGAATCATATGTTTTGAATGTTGAAAGTGATTCCATTTTTCAATAAATGTTGATTTCTTTAACTTTGCACCTTCGATTGAAACTTATTAAAAACAGACGCATTCTTGATAAATCACAGTGCATATGTTATTATAATCTATTTCCATTTCCTCCTCCAAGTATCTGCGAAATAGTATGTAAACGGCATATTCCTTGAGACAAATGTATTAACTGATCAGGGATATTTTTCACATTTGAAAGACAGTTAATACATTGGGTTGTAGTGTTCTTACTGTGCTATGAGGTTTGTACACACTACATTTAAAGGACAAGCGGCACCATTTTTCTTTTGTTTCCTACTGACATCAGAAAAACGTTTTATAGCATCTAAAATACCCAAAACACGCAGGCTGATATTTTTAGTCAAATGAAAGACACCAATAAAAATGACTTCAAAATGAATCCGGAAATGGCCAGTTTCAGAAGGTCGCACCCCCTTGTTCGTGACGTCACGCCAAGACGTCTTGCCTTGCTCGAGAATCAAAACAATGGCTTCAGATTCGGAGAAGATGCTTTCTTGTTACTCATCCAGTTATGAGTATGATTCAAATAGTTCTGAAGAGGAAAGCATAAATGTTTGCAATTGATTCAAGGAGTCCTCCCATATCAATTTGAGCCGTCAATGACAGCAATGTAGCACCCAAAAAATGCAGAAGATTGCGCCCAAGCTCCGTTGGAAATGGGCTGATTTGTCAGCTGGGAATTTGTGTCCGCGAATATCAAATAGTTGTCTTGGTGCAACACACAACGATTCACCATGGCGTTATTTATGTGTTTTCCTTCTAATTTCGCCATCAACGCAGATCAACACGAAGTTTTCAGACCAAACAAAGTACCCAAAATGCATTGTGTGTCGCTTTCTCGGTCAGGGGCGGTCCTAACGTGACGTCACATGGGGATGAATATTCAGCGCAAGTCTTAAAACTTAAACTATAGCTATATGCTGTGGAATCTTTGTAAAATACGCTCAGTCAAAGTCATTTGAAGTGATTTTATAAATTATGGACATAACTTGTCCGGAGGCGTCGGTTGTCCTTTAATGCTTTAGGTTTAGTATTTCCGGCCCAAACACTCCCTCCAAATGCTCCTGGCCCGGCCCCTCTGTCAAATTTTAGAACCCAATGCGGCCCGTGAGTCAAAAAGTTTGCCCACCCCTGTTCTAGAGCAAGGCAGGACATCCTGGTGTGACGTCACGAACAAGGGGGTGAGACCTTCTGAAACTCGCCATTTCCGGGGTCATTTTGAAGTAGTTTTGGGACACTTTAAGTCATTTTTATTGGTGTTTTTCATGTGACTTTTGCATTTGCGTGTTTTGGGTATTTAAGATGCTATAAAACGTTTTTCTGATTCTGTCAGTTAGGAAACAAAAAAATGGTGTCGGTTGTCAGAATCAGAATTAGAATCGTCTTTATTGCCAAGTATGTAGAACACACAAGGAATTTGTTTCCGGTAGAAGACGCTGCACATGTATCATCATCTAAAAATTGCAAAGAGTCACAATACAGTTCTATTTGGGTTACTGTTTAAAGAGTTAATGGCTTGGGGGATGAAGCTGTTTAAAAGTCTGCTGGATTTGGTGCGCATGGATCAGTAGCGCCTGCCTGAGGGGAGTAGCTGGAAAAGGTGGTGGGCAGGGTGTGGAGGGTCCAGGAGGATTTTCCGCGCCCTCGTTTGGATTTTTGCAGTGTGCAAATCCTTGAGAGTGGGGAGGGTGGTGCCAATGATTTTTTCTGCCGTCCTAACTGTCTGTCCTTTAAGGATGCAATATAAATAAATGTTGAGTAAATCCTCACCAGTAATTGGCGGTACACTGTGGTGTTTGGCACATCGGTGAATTATTTCAAATTATCTCATTGTGGGCATTGAATTGTGCTGTATGTCATGCATATTAGCATATTTGACAATAAAGCTGACTTTGACTTTTGACTTTGACTTTGAAAATTGCCATTATCTTTCAACATAAAGAACAAGGAAGGACAATACATTCAGTCGTGTTTTCTGCAAGCGTCTGTAACATCTGCAGCTTATGTGGAGAGCAAATATCCTGAAGTGCTCGTATACTGTACAATACTAATATGCCAATTTTCACCCAAAAAAATATTTTGGGGGCTGGGAGGGCGGTGTTAGACTTGAACAGATTAACTCATTCGCCGCCATTCACAAATATATTCGTTATTGAAAATATGATGTAGAGTGCCATTTCCGAAGTAGTTTGGGTTTGTTTTGTTTTTTTTGCTTGGGTGACTAATGTTTTCCCCTCCACAAGGGGGCAGAATTTCCCTTTTGTTCCATGTTAGCGCTTTGTTCCAGCTTCAGCTGTTGTTAAAGTGCTATATAAACCAATATGTATGATTTGCATTGTATGTATTTAGAACAGCCGCCCTCACAGCAAAATACATTGACGTGATGGAAGGACCGCTACAATGCGTCTTTTTTTTTTCAGTCAGGGGCGTTATGGACACAACTTGTCCGGAGACGTCGGTTGTCCTTTAAGAGCTGCATGAAATCAGCCTAAGAGCCGCATGCAGCTCAGGAGCCGCGGGTTGGCCAGGCCTGATCTATAGTAAGGCATTTTTAAGCCAAAAAAATGACCAGGTAAAGTAATACGTTTTTTTTTTGCGTGGAAAAAAGGAGCATTTATTAAGCCGTTTTTAGCCCTAAAAAACAACCATTTATAGTAAGCCGTTTTTCGCATGAAAAAAACTACGGTTTATAATAATATTAATATCACATTTCATTTATAAGTGCCTTTCAAAACTCTCAAGGACACTTTACAGTCACATATTTTTTTTGTGCGGGTGAGCAGCGGCAGCCATTCGCACCAGCGTTCATTCTACCTGGAAGTAACACAGCACCAAAGTTATATACTGTAGTATACTAAGCAGTTTTTACGCCGAAAAACAACCATATATGCATAGGCATTTTTCACAGAACAAATACATACAGAACAAAATAAAGTCTTCTTCCAAGAATAGTTTGACCTTAAAGGACAACCGACGTCTCCGGACAAGTTGTGTCCATAATTTGTAAAATTGCTTCTACTGAGCATATTTTACAAAGATTCCACCGCATATAGCTATATTTTCCGTTTTAAGACTCGCGATGAATATTCCGGAAGTCTTGTTTTTGAGTTGGTGACGAGTCCTCACCCTACGTCACTGAAGGAACGTCCCTGACTGAGAAAGGACATACCTTGCATCACATCGATGCATTTTGCGGTACTACTTGCGAAATTAGAAGGAATACACATAAATAACGTGAAGTTGAATCCTTGTGTGTTGTGACGAACATATTGAGCCCATTGAGTCAATGTATTATTATTACACACGGAGCTTTGTCGCCATCTTCTGCCTGTTTTGTTGAGTGCACAATCTGAAGCCGCTGTTTTGATTCTCGAGCAAGGCAAGACGTCCTGGCGTGACGTCACGAACGGGGGGCGGGACTTTCTGAAAATTTCCAATTCGCAGCTCAATTTTTTGCAAATTTTGGACACAAGTCATTTTTATTGGTGTTTTGCACTTGACTAAAATATCATACTGTGTATTTTGGGTATTTTAGATGCTATAAAACGTTTTTCTGATGTCAGTTAGGAAACAAAAAAAGTGATATTGGTTGTCCTTTAAATGAAATAGTTGTTGCCCCTCCCTCTTGAAATAAAGTCTTGATATTCGAGTAATAAAGTTATTTCAACACGTATTTGACAAATTTGACTTTTCCTCTCCCAAACACCAACATTCTTCTTGTAGTATTGTCTTGTATTCTTAGTATTTTATTTTTATTATCTCTCGTGTGTGTATATCCTTATTTGAAAATAAGATGAAAGATATCCAGAAAATGCCATACCGCCAGGGGGCGCTCTGAAACCATTTCAATCTATCAGATTCCGGTCACTTCTCAACAGGCACAATGGCAATGCCAGCCTGTCGTGGCATTTAAAAAGTGTATGTCAAAGCAATGGGGTGGGTGATTGAGGGGCGGAAGGGGGGATCCCTACCAGAAAAAAATATATGAAGGAAAAAATCGGAAAAAGGGGAGGAAAGTCAACAGGAAGTGAGAATTGGGGAGTTTTGACTAAAATAATTGTCAAAGTAGTGAAAATATGTAATTTGGACCCCCTCCCCTCAAACATGTCACAATTGTGGGAAGCGAATATGGGAGGTTCGGGGGAAAAAAAGTTCACTTCCTTCACACGAGGTCCTTTTAGCGACATCTGCTGGTCCGTGTCAAGTATTGCACATGAATTTTTAAAATGCTTTTCTGTATCATGAAAAATGATGTCCCAAAAATGTAAAAGCCAATTGGTTTACACATGGTTTTAAGCAATATTGCTGTCTGGTGTCATCAAGCAGGAAGTCAAAATACACAGAATAAAATAACATCGACTGAAAGGCCACAATTAGGAATATTGCAGTTTTGGCAGTAATGTGAATTGAAGTGCGGTATGAGTAAAACATAATTTTTTGAGTCCATTGTTGATGGATCACCTTACCTCATTCACTGCCATTCACAAAATTATTTGGGAATTGGAAATATGACGTAGAGCGTCATTCATCAATTAGTTTATCGGCAGATGAAGCACTGGCCAAACCGCCGGCAATGTTTTGTATTCCACAAGCGGGGAGCATTTCCCTTGTTTTCCATGGTAGCACTTTATTAAAGCTTCAGCTGCTGTTAAAGCGCTATACAGTGAAGCCTCGTTTATCGCGAAGTACAATGTAGTCAGCTTTTAGTTTTACAATGCAAAACTGTACATACTGCAGAATGAAACAAAAAATAAAACCTCTTTTTTTACTAATAGTTTAAAGAATGATGTTGTAAAACAATATTTTGCTGCTGGCCTATTCGTCCTGACTCTTTTTCGACTGAAGGAGTTCATTTTTATCGGTAGTTGTTGGCACTCTCTTTTTTTTGTCTTTCTTTTTTTGAGAATAGAGAACAGCTTTGTTTGCAGTGTTGTTTCTTTTACTTTGTTTGCACATTTGCATGCCATTAATAAAAAAAGTTTTTTTTTCCCCTGAAAAATAAATCTGCGATGCACTGAAGCCGCGATGAGTGAACCGTGAAGGAAGGGATCACTGTATCAGAATCAGAAAACCTGTATTTGTCCCACAATGGGGAAATTTGCGAACCAATATATATGTATTGCATTGTATTATGGACAGCTGCCCTCATTTAAAGCTCTTATAACTCAAGACCCCTACAATTTAGGAATCAACTCTTTTTTTTCCTGATGAAAGAAGATAGTCCAAGGTTTCTTATGCTGCATTGAATGTTTATGTAGTCCTAAAAGTCAATATTCTGTGGGTCTTGGAATTCAAGCGACAAAATGACAAAAACCCTGGCACTACAGTGGACACATTTTTGCACATCTGGCAGTGAATGAGTTAAAGTAGGGATTTAAAACGGTTAATCTTCCACCAAGTTCAAACGTTCGACCTGTGTTCAACTGTGCCAAACAAACATTTGACTTTTACAAAGACAATTGTTCTTTAAAAACCAAATAACGGAAAACAAGTCATGTCCAGTATGACATCCCAACTAAATTTCAGATCACTCCAAACATCGACAACACCTGGAAAGCAGCACGAGGTCTCCAGCGTTATGTGGCAACAATACGTTCAATGAACCAATATGTTTTAGACAAACCGAAGCCTCGTTTGGTCACTTTTTTTCTTGCTTGAGACCCAAGCCCCCATTCACCTCTGACCTGGAGGTGAAAACGTGACTGTTACACAAACGTATTGGGACACCTGTAACTACACATTTCTTACCATTGTTCCTCTTTCAACGAAACTCTGCCACCACACTGCCGTGTATTTTTCATTGACGTTTCTGCAAGGCAGGTAGCCACGTAGTACACAATCGAATCCCCATCAACTTGTCACACGTTGCTAATACGAACGCTGACACGGCCTCGCTCCTCCCGGTAGCTCTGCTCCAAGCGGATCTTCTCCGGGTCGCAGCCGGCGCCGTGTTTCCCGCCGCCGTTGCTCTGGTAGTCGTGCCGCTGGCCATCCGGTGGCTTGAAGACGGGGTGCGCCTTGCTCTTGGCCACCTTGTCGAAGAAGGCGAAGTCGGCCACGTATTTGCCCGACGGCGACAGGGAGACCACGGGAGGGAAGTCATAGCCCCACAGGATCTCGTCGGGCAGGTAGGAGGTGCGAACCTGGCAGGTGGCCGACGTGGGTTCCACTGTGGCGCTTAGGATGACAAGCAGCTCAAAGTCGGCCAATTCTGGATCCGTCCAGCCGCCGCCTGGAAGGAAATGGAGACTTCAATTAATTATAAACGCTTTCTCATTTAGTGTGCAGGCACCGTGGGATGGGTTCCCACTCAGTGGTGCTGTGAATGTGACTATAAATGATGGTTTGTCTCCACATGTGACCTGCGACTGACAGTTGACCAGTTCAGGGTGTAGTCTGCCTATTGCCCAGTCATTTCCGATAGGCTTGGATTGGCTTTTGAGAGACAGAGTAGGAAAAAAAAGAAAAAAAATGACAAAGAAATTTTCCCAAACAAAGACTTCATTTCCATTTGATTAAAAAATTCCCACAAAAACATAACCAAAACAAAAACACAATGGTTTTGCTAGATGATTTTTTAGCGAGAGAGCTAATATCTCAATAATAATAATCTTAAAACCCACCTATTTATAATTGCATTTTCTGTGTAGCTCTCTCTTGTTTCTATTTATAAATGTATTTTATTTATTGCATTCTATTTGTGATTGTATTTTATTTATTATAGTACCTATGCATGTCTGTGACTGTAAAGTGTCTTTGAGAGCTTTGAAATGTGCTTAAAATGTAATGTATTTTTATTTTCATTATTATTATTATTATTATTATTATTATTATTATTATTATTATTATTATTATTATTAATCATAATAGATAGATAGCTAGGTAATTAGCTAGATAGATACAGTAGATATCTGGATAGCTGGATTTATAAAAAGAAGTGAAGAGAGGAAATATCACACGCGCACCACCGTTACTTCAGGGCAATGACCAGGGTCGGGGAAAAAATATTTTTGGGCCACTTAACTGCTGGAAATTGAAAATCTCGGAACTTTATGTGGATTTTATTACTCAACACGTAACACATTAAGCAGTACAAAGATGTTGAAATCAAAGAAAAGACGTAACATTTTAAACACAAAGACCCTCATTCGACAGACACAGACAAAAAAATTCAACAGCAAGTAAAGAAAAAATTAGTGCACAATTCTGTATTTCAACTGACTTTTTCTCTTAAACACATCATATTGACTTACCCAACCTCCACCCAAAAAAACATAGCTTCTCCTCCATACAGTTAGGACGTTGGGGAAGAAAATCATTAGCACCACCCTACCCGTTCTCCAGGACTTACATTCTGCAAGAACCAAGACAAGGGCATGGAAAAATCCTAATGGACCCTCTGCACCCTGCCCACCACCTTTTTCAGCTACTCCCCTACCAATCCGTGGGCACCAAATCCAGCAGACATTTAAATAGCTGGCCAACCCGTGGCTCCCGAGCCTCATGCGGCTTTTTGGCTGATTTTTTGCGGCTCTCAAAGGAAAACCGACACCATTTTTTTTGTTTCCTAACTGACATCAGAAAAACTTTTTATACCATCTAGAATACCCAAAACACGCAAGCTGATATTTTAGTCAAATGCAAAACACCAATAAAAATAACTTGAAATGTCCCAAAAATACCACAAAATGAGCTTCAGATTCAGAAAGTCCCGCTCCCTTGTTCGTGACATCACTATTGGTCACACACTGCCTTGCTCCAGAATCAAAACAATGGCTTCGGAGAGTTCAGATTCAGGGAACATGCTTTCTTGTAAAATGATTGTTTTATTTTTCTGGAGGCCAAATAGGAAAAAAATCTGATCACATCTCTGGTATTGTTCAGGGGGCCGGGCCAAATGTGCTGATGGGCCGGATACCGCCCGCGGGCCGTAGTTTGGTGACCTCTGCTCTAAACCGTAACCCAAATCTAACTGTAGTGGCTCTTTGAAATTTTGCACAACCCTATGGAACAGCATCCCGTTATAGTCATTGTAGCTCCAGTACTGTACTCATTGTTACTGACCTATATAATCTCCAGCACCGGACACTTTGAGGTGCTCAAGGTCATCTGCATAATTGTACACTTGTACTACAAATACAGCGATTGATCACTTTCAAATGGTTCAATGATTTTCTGCACCATCAACTGTTTGATCGTATTTTACTCTACCACTGATCACTTCAGCTCTGCTTGATACGTTGTCACATTGTCTCGCAGTTGTTACATTAAAGAATGTACAGTGACACCTTAGCTTACGAACTTAATTAGTTCCCAGAAAATGTGTGTAAGGCCAAAAGTTCGTCTGCCAAACATTCATTTTCCATAAGAAACCATTAAAAATGAGAATAATCTGTTCATAGGTCCCCATAAAAAATCATTTTTTACTAAATAAGCCTTAAAACTACACAAAATATACCTTATTTTATATATAATAAATTTACTAATGTATTGTAATTAAAGAAATAAACTCTACTATATAATAAAGTCTTTTTATTTACCTTAGTGTTGGTTGTTGTCAATGGATGGAAGCAATGGTCGACTGGTACTGGGACTGGTACTGGGACATCTAAGTCACACAAACGCACACTTCGTTCGTGTTTTTCGATGATCTCCTTCTGCTCGACCGTAATTTTCTTTTGTGTCCTCTTCGGCTTAACACTAGCCTGTGGTGGGGTCTTTTTTAGTCCCATAACAGCAAAAGTACTCCACTTGATAACAAACCATGGGGTGACGAAAACGAGTCCATCAGCCACCGTGATCTCCTTCTTTTGGTCGACCGTAATTTTCTTTTGTGTGCACTTCAGCTTAACACTAGCCTGTGGTGGGGTCTTTTTCAGTCCCATAATAGCAAAACTACTCTACTCGATAGCAAACCATGTCTGCACTCAAAGGGGGTGTGGAAAACTAGTTTGCCAGCCACCGTGGCGCTGTTCAACCGTGTGGTTTGGTGTTCTTCCGCCAACAACTAGTCTGCCAGCCACTGTGGCGCTCCGTGTGGTTTGGTTCATTTGCCGAAAACTAGTTTGTATGCCAAGATTATATTCTCGCAAGTTTAATGTTCGTAAGGCGAAAAGTTCGTAAACTAAAGCGTTCGTAATATGAGGTATCACTGTACTTCCATACTCATTTGTCATGTTTTTGTTTATGATGATACTAGTGCAGCATGTTCTACCGGAGACAAATTCCTGGTGTGTTCTACATACAGTACCTGTCCAATAAAGATGATTTTGATTTTAATTTCTGATTCTGATTCCATACAAAAACGCCTAAAGTGTCACAAATGAAATATTTGCCCTTTCAAAGACGGTAGCCAGGAGTTCAATGACACAAATGTGTCTTTCTGAACTTATTTGGAAAACGCACCTTTGGCCGCCCAGGCTCTGAGAGGACTGTCGTCATCGATGACATGGTAGAAGGTGAGTGGCAAGATGAGGAAGGGGCTGTCGCTGGAAGTGTCCACCTGGAAGGCCACGTTTCTCTGGTCCAGGCGAACCGTCTCGCCTTCCTTCGTCAAAGACGACTGCAGCAGCTTACCCGTCACCTGGACATACGGCCGCCGCTCATTGTGAACATATCATCAACCTTAAATTGACTTGCAGAAAAAAAGATCAACTCTTGATGTCACACCGAACCTCAAAAGACAACAAATGTTTGCTGTTTCGGTTCGTTAACGAATCAAAAAAGATGAACGTTGCACTGAAATGTAAATGGAAGGCAACCTATTCATGTTTTTGTTTTCCTACAATGACAAATGTTGGACTGTCCTACGAATACAAACGACAGTATTGACCTACCATTGAACATTCGGCAAGCCCCCTTGCTGCCCATCTTTAAAACCCGGCTCAAAACTCCCCTGTACTCTTTGGCATTTGACTCCAACTTGGTCTTTGTTTTACTCCCTGGCGCTTTCTACAATCTTTGTGACTGATTTATTGTTTGTTTATGATAGTTGCCCATGAATAGCATTTTGTATGCAACATTGTCTGATTGACAGCCATCTATCAATGGAGTTGAGTTGACTGATTTGTACATTTTGTTAAAAAATAACCATTAAAAGAAGAGAAAACCTGCCAATGGTGGACTTCTGTCACATTTTCACACATAAAAAAAGAATGCCTGATTTTTTTTCCTTAAAAATGTTCAAATGATTACTGATGTTGCCCTTTCCTTGAAGAGACAAACTTCTGTTGTTAACTCATTCACTGTCAGACGATGTGCAAAAAAATGTGTTCACTCCAGTGCCAGGGTTTTTGTCCTTTTCACTGAAATTGCAGGACCCACAGAATATTGAGTTTTTCTACATAAACATTCAATGGAGCATAAGAAACCTTAGACTCTCTCTCTTCATCAGAAAAAAAATGTTAATTCATAAGTTATATGGGTCTGGAGTAATATGAGGTGCAAGTGGAGGTGGCTGTACAAAAGGCAAATGCAGCCCCCCCCCCCCCCCCCCGGAAGGGAAAAACATTGCCAGGGGTCTGACTTCCCGCAAGAAAAACCCGAACAAACTCTGGAATTGCGCTTCACGTCCATTCGGGAATGGCAGTAAATAAGTTAAAACAAGCGACTCATGTTTCACTTTACATAGAAGACAAACTATGTTTGAACATCCAGTACTTTGCACGTTCCCTTAAAAGAAGATAACTACCGTATTAATGTTTGCAATTTCCTAAAAAGAAAATCATATCTTAAAAAGAATAATAAAACACTACATGTCATTTATTTTCCTCCAAACAAATACAACATTTTGATATCTCACTTTGCTAAAAGGAAGACACACTGTCAGCGGATGGATTTTTTTAAAGCGCTTTGGGGGACATTTTTGTGGTTTGTTTTTTTAATCCATAAAGTCGGCATGCTCGTGTGACACTGATTGATGACAAATCAAATGCAGACTTGCCTGGCAGCCGAGGAGGAGGCTCTTGCGCATGTTGGCCACCCTGATCATGAGGCACGGGCGTCCCTCCTGGCACGATACCACGGCGTGCTGGCTGAACTTGACCGTCTCGCCTCGTTTCTTCGGACGTGACACCTAAGCTCCGACACCACAGAACATTCACAACAAACTCTTACAGTGCGGCTCAGGCTCTGGTAAGCAGATGTCATGGATGAGAATCAGAATCAGAAAACCTTTATTCGTCCCACAATGGGGAAATTTGCAATGAGCGTGTTTGCTGTTGATGTAGTGTGGTGTCATAGAAACGAAGCCATATTATTAGTACAGTAAACCTTCGTTTATCACGGTTAATGTGGACCACGACCACCCGCGATAGACGAAAAACCGTGATGTAGCAAACCCTACATGTATTGGTAAATCTAGTTGTATGAATACAAAAAAAAATATGTTTAAGGACAAATTTAGTGGAAAGTAGTACAGGACATGCATAAAGAAGCACAGTAAATTTTAAAGTATAATATTTAGAGGTACACGACGCGTTTGTTTGTTTGTTTGTTTGTTTGTTTGTTTGTTTGTTTGTTTGTTTGTTTGTTTGTTTGTTTGTTTGTTTGTTTGTTTGTTTGTTTTCTTTATGTAATGCACCGTTGATTTGGTGATGTTGTAAATGCCGTGCAACAGCGGCATACCTTTCGCCTTCCCTTAGTTTAAGTCATTTTACTTTTTCACTCACGGTCATCATTTTCCTTTTCTTTTTGGGTTTAGAAGGCACAGGGCATTTAGGAGCCATTGTCGAATGGCGGGGGGGTGTATTAAGTAAAAATGAAAACGTCAAGATGATTAATGTACAGTAACAAAGTGATGATTTTTTTCTCCATAAATCGTCGACTCATTGTCAGGTGTGGCCAAATGAAATCTATATTTTTGGTTACTGAATTAATGTTCGGTTTTGTGCATTTACAGCACAGTAATGCCTCAAAATGGATGAATACATTAAAAAAATAACAACAGTAAATCTAATGAATGCTGTATGCTGCTCTCTGTGACCCGATGTTTTTTACACTACTGTAAAGACTTTCGCTGCCATTTGTGGCCTTTTTTTAGGTTAAAAAAAAATCAGCCAAGCATTAAGGGCCGTGATAATCAAACCGCAAAGTAGCGAGGGATTACTATTGTGCAGTATAATAATAATTTTAACAAAAACTAAGGTTACAAAAATGTGTTAGAATTTGGGAAATTCATGATTTATGCGGGGAAAAAAAGTTTTAAGATTATGACAGCAATAAATTTTATTTTTGGAGAAAGATCATGATTTTTTTTTGTTTCAATTGTAATCTCAAGAGAATCCCATTTTTTTCTTTTTTGGGGGGAGGATGGATGTTTTTTTTGCAACATTTTTCCCCCATAAGGAACAACAGTCACGACAGTAGACAACGTATCGGGTTACAGATTGTCAGTGATGCATAAAAGGGTTAAACAAGGCCTTTAAAAAAATGTATTGTTTTTTTTTTTTTAATGAGAAACAAAAGCCATTTTTTTAAACAAAAAAAGTGTTTGTTTTAATCATATTCTAATAAGAATATTAACCCACCTATTTAAAATTGCATTTTCTGTTTCGCTCTCTCTCTTGTTTCTATTTATAATTGTATTTTATTTATTGCATTCTATTTGTGATTATATTTTATTTATTATAGTACCTATGCTTGTCTGTGACTGTAAAGTGTCCTTGAGAGCTTTGAAAGGCGCTTAAAGGACAACCGACGCATCCGGACGAGTTGTGTCCACAATTTGTAAAATCACTTCACATGACTTCTACTGAGCATATTTTACAAAGATTCCACTGCATATAGCTATATTTTACGTTTTAAGACTCGCTGGTGAATATTCAGGAAGTCTTGTTTTTCAAGTCGATGACGATCCCCTACGTGACGTCACATTTGGAACGCCCCGGACCGAGAAAGCGACACACAATGCATTTTGCGGTACTTTGTTTGGTCTGAAAACTTTGTGTTGATCCGTGTTGATGCCGAAATTAGAAGGAAAACATAAATAACGCGATGGTCAATCGTTGTGTGTTTCACCAAGACTACTATTTGCTACTAGTTGAAACAAATTCCCAGCAGACAAATCAGTCCATTTCCAACGGAGCTTGGGCGCCATCTCGTGCATTTTCTGGAACGCTACATTGCTGTCATTGACGGCTTTAATTGATATGGGAGGACCCCTTTAATCGATTGCAAACATTTATGCTTTCGTCTTAAGAACTATTTGAATCATATTCATAACTGGATGAGTAACAAGAAAGCATCTTCTCCGAATCTGAACTCCGTGAGCCCATTGTTTTGTTTCTTGAGCAAGGCAAGACGATTTGGCGTGACGTCACGAACTGGGGGCGGGACTTTCTGAAACTCACAATTTCCGGGGTCATTTTGAAGTAGTTTTGGGACACTTTAAGTCATTTTTATTTCTGTTTTGCATTTAACTAAAATATCAGCCTGCGTGTTTTGGGTATTTTAGATGCTATAAAAACGTTTTTCTGATGTCAGTTAGGAAACAAAAAATGGTGTTGGTTGTCCTTTAAAATGTAATGTATTATTATTAATAACATGATTTTTTTAACTCTCCTCTTCTTTTCCTTTCGGCTTTTCCCTTCAGGGGTCACCACAGCGATTGTCCTCCATCTTTCCCGGTTTTGTGCATCCTCTTCTCTCACACCAGCTACCTTCATGTCCTCTTTGACCACATCCATAAACCTCCTCTTCGGTCTTCCTCTCGGTCTCCTGCCTGGCAGTTCAAGGCTCAGCATCCTTCTCCCTATATAGTCACTCTATCTCCTCTGGACATGTCCAAACCATCTCAGTCTGGCCTCTCTGACTTTCTCTGCAAAGCCTCTAACATGAGTTGTCCCTCTAATGTACTCATTCCTGATCCTATCCAACCTTGTCACTCCCAAAGAAAACCTCAACATCTTCAGCTCTGCTACCTCCAGCTCTGCTTCCTGTCTTTTCTTCAGTGGCACCGTCTCCAGTCCAAACATCATGGTTGGTTTGACCACTGTTTAATACACTTTTCCTTTCATCCTAGCTGAAACCCTTTTATCACACATCACACCTGACATTTTTCTCCAGCCCCTCCAGCCTGCCTGGACACGCTTCTTCACCTCTTTTCCACACTCTCCATTGTTCTGGACAGTTGACCCCAAGTACTTAAAATCCTCCACCTTCTTTATCTCTTCTCCCTGTAGCAACACTCTTGCACTTGGATCCCTCTTATCCACACACATATATTCTGTCTTGCTGCGACTGATCTTCATTCCTCTCCTTTCCAGGGCATATCTCCACATCTCTAGTTTCTCCGCCACCTGTTCCCCGTTCTCGCTACAGATCACAATGTCATCTGCAAACATCATGGTCCAAGGAGATTCTTGTCTAACATCGTCTGTCAGCCTGTCCATCATCATAGCAAATAAGAAGGGGCTCAGAGCTGACCCCTGGTGGAGTCCCACCTCCCTCATGAATTCCTCAGTCACACCGACAGCACACCTCACAACTGTCCTACAGTCATGATACATGTCTTGCACCGCTCTGACATACTTTTCTGTCACTCCAGACTTCCTCATGCAATAGCACAGCTCTTCTCTGGGCACCCTGTCGTACGCTTTCTCCAGATCTACAAAGACACAATGCAATTCCTTGTGACCTTCTCTGTACTTCTCTATCAGCATTCTTAAAGCAAACACTGCATCTGTTGTACTCTTTTTTGGCATGAAGCCATACCCCACGCCATTTTACGCGCCAGCTCGCATTCACACCAAAGTCTTCACCTTAGCCAGAAACGTTCCGGTGATGAAGATCTCCATGAGGGTGGTGATGAGCAGCTGGATGATGAGCAGGACGATGGCAATGGGGCACTCCTCGGTGATACAGCGGAACCCGTAGCCGATGGTGGTCTGCGACTCCAGCGAGAAGAGGAAGGCCCCCGTCAGCGTCTGCATCTGCATCACGCATGGAGTGTGGTTGGAAGGGGGCTCGAACTCTGAAACCACAATTGGATTTTTTGGGTGGGGGGCCCAGGTGGGATTAGTATAATCATTGGCGAGGCACCAGCATGCCCCGCCACCCTTGTGAGGATAAAGCAGTTCAGAAAATAGATGAATGGATTGTTTTTGACATTTTAGTTTTTAAACGTCGCCTCATCTTGCTCCTTACCGAGCAGGTCTCCATGCACCAGCGCCAGCAGGTACCACAGCACCCCAAACAGGAACCAGGTCCCAGCAAAGGTGGCGGTGAATAAAAAGAACTTGTAGCGCCACTGCATGTCCACAAAGGTGGTCCACAGGTCTCGCATGTACAGAGAGCCGCGCCCGCTAACATGCTCGATGCGGATGTTGCTGCGGCCATCTTTGGACAGCACTCGACGTCGCTTCCGCAGCGTGCCGCCCGTGTTGGAAAGCCCGCCGCCCAGCAGGGGTTTCAAAACGTCCGTCTGCGTCTGGGAGTGGCACACTTTCTGGGGGGAGGAGCTATGAGCAGAAGAGGGGGTGGCGGACGTCATCTGGGGAAGAAATAAAGGCTTATGGAAGTTCTCTGTTGGATTAATATTATTATTACCGTATAAGGCACACCCAAAAGCCTTGATTTTCTTCCAAAGATGACCCTGCGCTTTATACGCAGTTGCGCCTTATATGTGAGGTAATATTGAACGACAACAGGTCTCGCGACGATTATCGGCATCCGCCGACTGCAACCCCTTACGAAACAAAAATATATTGCAATACATTGGAAGATATCATGCAATACATGCAATAATATATTTTTATATATGAGATGTTGAATTGTATTTTAAGTCAATATATGCATCGCCCATGTATGTATATATAATAGTAAATATATTTTAAAAACTGTTGCAATTGAGACCAAAAAAATGCACGATATTTTTCACATGTAATTATCTGTCTTTATATTTGACAACATATTGCAATATATAATCATATATATTTTAAATTACATGATCTGAGAGTCAGATAGACTTAATCCTACCTCTGCATGAGTGCCATTAGTGAACAAAAATGTTTAGAATTTTATTTTTTCCTTTTATTGTTTTATGTCTAGTGTTCTCATGGACTGGAGACAGTGCCACTGACGAAAAGACAGGAAGCAGAGCTGGAGGTAGCACAGCTGAAGATGTTGAGGTTTTCTTTGGGAGTGACCAGGTTGGATAGGATCAGGAATGAATATATCAGGGGGACAACTCATATTAGAGGCTTTGGAGAGAAAGTCAGAGAGGCCAGACTGAGATGGTTTGGACATGTCCAGAGGAGAGAGAGTGACTGTATCGGGAGAAGGATTCTGAGCCTTGAACTGCCAGGCAGGAGACCGAGAGGAAGACCCAAGAGGAGGTTTATGGATGTGGTAAAAGAGGACATCAAGGTAGCTGGTTTGAGAGAAGAGGATGCACAAAACCGGGATAGATGGAGGACATTGATTCGCTGTGGCGACCCCTGAAGGGAAAAGCCGAAAGGAAAAGAAGAAGAAGTATAAAAGTTTTTGACGAAAATACCATGATGACAAAAAAACAAAAGTAGTCTTACAAAAATACAATTTATTTGGGGAGTCTACAGAATTGCCATGTACTTTGCCATGAAATTTTCAATTCTCCACGCTGGATCTTGGAGGAATACATGCATCGAGGTTTGCAAATTTTGGTAGATCAATGAGCACGCATTTTCTTTTGAACAGTGTGACATCAAATATGTTTCCTGCCACGGAACTTCCTTTTCAAACAAACTACATTTTCAACATTGATTGGATTGGATTGGATTTGCCTTTTATTATTTTTATTTTTTATTTTTATTTATTATTATTTTTGCCTTTATTATTTATCAGAATACTATATGATTTATCATACTGTCTCCCAAAAGCAAAGCACTTTCTGTTACCGTGTTGCTCTACAAAAATGTAGTAGTATGTGGTGATGATGTTTGCATTCTGCATCAGTACAGTGAAGCTGTTTCTTTTCATTCCCCTCGTGCACTCTGGAGAGTAATACAGCTCTCCGTTGACCAGAAAAAGTGTTTTTCGAGTGACTGCAAGTTGCTCTTTCATGATCAGTCGCTCTTCACTTGACAGTTCTCGAGAATAAAGCAAACCAAGGGTTACAAATTGATCACCGAGTCGATCTAACTGCTTCATTCTTTTTTTACCAGTGAATTTACTAAAAATCTGGATGCATTCAGGAAGAGCATTTTTCAGTGAATTATTTCCTAAAGGAGGCAATACTTGTTTCATTATCTGCAAAGGGACACACTGAGTGCCATGAAACATTTTCAGTATTTCACAATTGTATGACTCAAATATATAACCAGAATGGGTCCACAAAGGTCCCCAATTCCTTCCAGACTGTTGTAAATGAAGACATACATGTACATTAAATGACACATGAATATTCCCATAGTGTTTCAAATTGTTTCACAAAATCTACAAGTTTTTCACGTTTTTTTAAATCCGCCTTTGTAATAATGTCCTTGCAAAGTAAGAACATGAATGTGACAAGGACTAACCAATGCTGGTAAAACATGGTGGGCAGAATTCCTTTCAGTACAAATACACTGTAAAACTGTAACCAATTCTTCCATTCTGACGCCTTCCAAAACTTCCTCTGTTGAAGAGATCGTGGCACTCTTGTGATATTGCAAGGAGACTTGATTAGTAAGTAGAGGAAACGAACTTGATCAACAGCTGTTGATCAAGTTCGTTTCCTCTATTGCCAATATAATATGGCTTTTCGTGGTGATCACTGTCCAGCCACATGCTTGACATTTGGAGAACCACTCCAAGATGTACACTATGCATGTGATCAGGAGGCATACCAGATATGAAGTCAAAATCTGGAATACGTATTTATCAGACATGTGGGTCTTTTAATACCCCTCACAGTTTTTTTGATAGATAAAGCCTCTTTTGCATCACAATATGGCTGAAGTGCGGTCCCTCTTTGGAACATCTTTGTATGGGTACACCCTGACTTTGCCATTTCCTTTCTCAACTTATTCACCAGGATGCAAGCAGAGGCTGCATCCATACTGGCCATTAAACTGGCTCATGTTTTGAAGTATGGGCCTAGCTACTGAATCACACATCATAAGAGTACCCCCAACTCTAAATAGTTCCCAAGTGCCATTGCTTGTTATCTGAAAGCCCTCTGTTGAAAACGTTTGACACTCTGAAATGAATGGCTTTAAAAAAAGTATTGACATTTGGCTTTTTAGCACCAAACCACAAGCCAAAAAGTAAAACTTTGTCTTTGCGCACAAGGTAAGGAAGTGGGGGGGGGGGTACCCCCCCCCCCATCCCCCTGAAGAAGTAGTGTGTAACCCCCACCTCTACTGCAATGCCTTATAATGTGGTGTGCCTTATATTTGGAAAACTTTTGTAGATTTATATATTATACTTGGAAAACGTTTTTTATTCATTGGGGGTGCGCCTTATACTCCAAGAAATACGGTAATATTTGTCAAAACAATGAAGGGGTGACCAGAATCCTGTCCTTGGTAACAAAATGGTCGCGGAGATAACAGTGCAAGCTAGCTGTTCGATTAAAAAAAACAGGATGAAAAGTTTCTATGGATTTTGTTTCTTCTATTTATTTTATATTTGGGGCTGGGAGATTTTTTCTTTTGGTCCTAAATTCCATTTCAATCTTGATTTAGGAAGTATGACACCACAAGGTTGCCGAGTGGATTTTTGTTTTTTTTTGTCCTGGAGCTTCGAGATTTATGGCATTACGCTAACGTTGCCAAGCATAACTTCCCAAAGCGGAGGCGAACAAACGCTGGACTGTACTGGCAGCCATTAGACACGCTCACTTTGCCCCGACCGCATGCCCATCCCGTCTGGGAGGGGACGATGGACAAAAACGAAAGAAGAAAAAGAGAAGCTGCGATGCGCTCAGAGACAAACCAAGTGAATCACCACCAATGAAGACACTGAAGCTTCTTGTGTGACTTGGTGTGGGCATTCGAGGGCACAACAGAATGGTCTCTCACTGGAAACTCAATACGACTAAGAGTGTTGATAGGAAACATGCCAAATGTTTCTTTTCTCCATCTGGAAACTCCGTCTCTCCACCACTTTTTTGAAAATGACAACGTTAGTTTATTGGCAAAGTTAAGCAGATGCTGACCTTGCTTCACATAAAAACCAATCTGATTGGGACGACCAGCACCTGTGCAGGTGCAGGCGGGGCCGACAGCGCCCCCCGTTGGTCGCCAACCAGATCATGACAGTACCCCCCCTTCAAGGGGCTACTTCCAGAAGTCCCAACAGTCTCCCAAAAGGTCCACTCGCCAGGGAACAATGGTGGGGACGGCAACCGCTGCCTCTCCAGCATACGACGGACGGCGGCCTGATGGGAACGGGACTCGGCCTGGGGTGGACGAAGATGCGGCACAGTTCGTCGTGGCCGTGAGTGCGATTCCTCTCGCACGTTCACGTGACGGCGCATGGCTCAACGTGGACGTCGAACTGCCAGGCGCAGAATGGCACCCCGTCCGGGCGTATGGGACCAGGTCTCGGCCGGACGCCGACATGGGCGTGAACTGCCCGGCACCGGGGAAACGAGACCAGTCCTGAGCCGCTCCGGGATCCAGCGGTGAGTGGGGTCTCGGACTGACGTTGAAGCGGACGTTGCACGGCTCGTCGTGGATGAGACTCAATTCGTCATGCACGACGACAGCGTGGCTGGACGTGGGCGTGCACTGCCAGACACCCAGTGTCACCCTGGACGGCCACCTGGAAGGAGGTCTCGGCCGGACGTTTACATGGACGTTACGGCTCGTCGAGTGACGCAATTCAAACTCGACAAGGCTTGGGATAACGTGGACGTAGCATTGCCAGGCACAGGGTGGAAATGAGATGGGTCCGATGTACCTGCGGGATCCGATGGTTGGTCGGTTCATTCTGTCACGTTTTGCAACGTGGTGATGGCGGGTGCGGATCCCAAAAAGCAGGCAGGAGGGAGCAGGAGGTTGTTTGACAAATTGTATTAAAATAAAGGTCAGCAGGAACAAAATGTAAAACATCAAAATCAACTGAACGGAAAAAATACAAAGTAACAAAAGAAGACCAAAAGTAAAAGTCCGCCAAGGTTAAACAAACACATGCACAGCATACACAATGCATGCAACAAACATGCAGCAAACAATGAACCGACACCCGATGGTCGTGCCGGGTGTCCTTTTAAGTGTCCGTGATTAAAACGGCCAGCATCTGCGAGGCTGCAGGTAGGGCTGACGTCGCTACCCATTGGTCGCCAATCTGATCGGGACGACCAGCACCTGTGCAGGTGCAGGCCGGGCCGACAGCGCCCCCCATTGGTCGCCAACCAGATCATGACAATCACAAAGTTATTTTAAATAATACATTCTGATATTTTGTTGAAAAGTGGCCGCTCGTGCATGCGTGTGTGTGTGCGCGCACGCCTGTGTGTGTGTGTGCGCGCGCGCGCGTGTGGCTCTCACTGCAAAACATTTAAAAATATTTTACTTTTATGGCTCTCTTAGTTAAAAAGGTTCCCGACCCCTGTCTTAGAGGTTGTGATATTGCAACAGCAAAAAATGCAGGCAGACACACTAGAAACTTCATTTATAGCTGGTTCCCTTGCTTGTATGTTGTCTTAAAATTGTACAGATGGCTTGTGCAGGTTATTTGTAGAGCCTGATTGATGTGATATTTTAACCTTCAGGTCTACACTACTACACTCTACTACAGGTCTGCCTTTGAACTATCAATAAAGTTGAAACGAGTCCAAATTTCACTGTTTTCTATCCATTTTCTCACCATTTCACTTTTGTTTTTTTCACTTTGGTTTTTTGTTTCAAGCTCTGTCGTCTCCCTTTCGTGTGTGTGTGTTTCTGTGTCTGTAAACCCCCCCCCCGCCTCGCTCACTGCTGCGTGTGTCCTTCTGCATGTGTCCCCTCCCTCCTCTACCACGGATCTTGACCAATCATGTGCAGCTTTAACCGAAGACTAGGGGCGGGGAATAGCGGACAAAAAAAGTCGGCTGCCATTTTCAGCTTCTTGTTAGAAGCACCGGCTCGTTCGCGAACGACACATCACTCACTGTGGGGCTCCGTGTTTCCCGAAAAGTAGTTTGTATGCCAAGTGTCACGTTTGCAAGGTGGTGATGGCGGGTGTGGATCCCAAAAAGCAGGCAGGAGGGAGCAGGAGCTTGTGTTTGACAAATTGTATTAAGATAAAGTCAGCAGGAACAAAATGTAAAACATCAAAATCATCTGAACAGAAAAAATACAAAGTATAAAAAGAAAACCAAGATTAAAAGTTCGCCATGGTGAAACAAACACATACACAGCACACAATGCATACAATTGCATACAAAGCATACAACATGCATACAAAGCATACAACAGGAGTCCTTTTGAGTGTCACTGATTGGGAACGACCAGCACCTGCGAGGCAGCAGCCAGGGCTGACAGCGCTACCCGTTGGTCGCCAATCCGAACGTGGCAGTCCGCCACTGATGAAGACGACTGTGCAGGTGCAGGTGCAGGCGAGGCCGACAGCGCCACCCGTTGGTCGCCAACCAGATCATGACACCAAGATTATTTTCTTGCGAATTTAACGTTCGTAAGGCGAAAAGTTCATTAGCTAAAGCGTTCGTAAGCCGAGGTATCACTGTTTTCCTTTTTTCATTTGTGTATTTATGCATTTGTGCATTTATTTATTTATCTATTTATTTATGAATTTATTTCTTTGTTTTTTGTTTATTTGTGTATTTATTTTTATCCATTTATGTATTTGTGTTTATTTATGTATGTATGTATTTGGTTTTTTGTTTGTTTATTTGTTTATTTATTAGTGTGTGTTTTATTTTGTGT
This sequence comes from Hippocampus bargibanti, assembly GCF_051943395.1. Classification (NCBI taxonomy): domain Eukaryota; kingdom Metazoa; phylum Chordata; class Actinopteri; order Syngnathiformes; family Syngnathidae; genus Hippocampus; species Hippocampus bargibanti. Next base: position 13,578,353 of record NC_142744.1, on the reverse strand, counting down.
GTATTTATGGTTTTATATGTATATAAATATATATATTGTTTGTTTATGGTTTTATTTTATTTTTTAATATAGTTTTTTTAAGAAAACAATAATTACAAATGACACCTCATATATAGAAAAATGTATTCCACAGAATATTTTACAGGTGCGACTTAAAAACAATGAAGATATCTCAAAAACCTGATGGGAAATTTTTTAAATGGACAAACATGTTTGCATTAGTTGTACTACTGCATGAGTGGTTAGTTTAATTGATCAACCAATTGTGTCATTGTGTGAACAGACAAACATAACATTAGTAATATGAACGGACAGGGAGGAGAAATAAGGTGGGCTTTGGCCTCCTGCCGCAGATGACATAAGCAATGGGCTTTCATTACATCATCTGATTTGGGGGGCCGATACCCTGAGAAGCTTCACACTCACAAAGACACCATTCAAGACAATGTGCACACACACACACACACACACGTACAGTTACACATGTCCAATCATATTGGAAGCGACCACTCGGGTAGGATGGTTTCTATCTCCATGGCAACGCCACCACTCGCCGCACTTGCCCACTTGGTGATCCTGATCGTCCGACGCCCCAATCCAAACTTTTTTCCCCTTTTAGAAACCAAGGAGGAACAAAAGTACTGTTTCCGACCTCCCTCCCTCAGCATCCATCGCTCTCTTACTCCCTCTTTTCTCCTCTTTTTCCCCTGGCCTTCCTTTCGTTCTTGTGCCTCCTCTCCTTCATCCACACAGGAATGCTTTGTTTGGCTCACACATGAAAGGCACAAAAGATGCCATTGACAAAAAGCATCAATGTGTGTGTGTGTGTGTGTGTGTGTGTGTGTGTGTGTGTGTGTGTGTGTGTGTGTGTGTGTGTGTGTGTGTGTGTGTGTGTGTGTGTGTGTGTGTGTGTGTGTGTGTGTGTGTGTGTGTGTGTGTGTGTGTGTGTGTGTGTGTGTGTGTGTGTGTGTGTGTGTGTGCGTGTGCGTGCGTGTGTGTGTGTGTGTGTGTGTGTGTGTGTGTGTGTGTGTGTGTGTGTGTGTGTGTGCGTGCGTGCGTGCGTGAGTGTGCATGCAGGCTATTACATATTGACTGTATTACACAGGACTTTGTGAGACTGTAAGCAAACTTGTGATTTTGTGTTCGTTTCTGTTTTTGTGCATGAGACTAATAGCAAACTTGGATTGTGTGTGTGTGCGCGTGTCTTTGTGCAGAGAAAATGAGAGTTGCATGACAAAAAGCCCTCGTTAGTATTCTGCGAGGAGGAATGATCGACCTACATGAGCCAGCTGCGCTTTTTTTTCAGTATGATGTGTGAGCGTTCAAATTGTGTGTGAGTGTGTGTACGTGTGTGCGCGTTTGCGAGAAATAAGTAGAGTGCATCAGTAATATGTGCCAGAAAAAAAATAATTTGTAGTATTTCAATGGTAAAGCCCATGTGAGAGTGTTTCAGATGTATGTGTGAGAGCATTTCAGTCATTTCAGCCATGAATGGGAAAGCGTTTTAGTTATGTGTGTGTGTGTGTGTGTGTGTGTGTGTGTGTGTGTGTGTGTGTGTGTGTGTGTGTGTGTGTGTGTGTGTGTGTGTGTGTGTGTGTGTGTGTGTGTGCGCGTGTGTGGGGAGTGCGGAGGGGTTTGGAGGGTGTTAAACACATTTAAAAGTGTGAGAAAATTGTCCATTGTGAAGATGAGAACTTTTCAATACACGACATGAAAGCATTTCAGCATGCGTCAGCATTTTCGTAGAATTGAGAGCAAATCAGTGAACGTGACAGTATTTGGATTGAGTCTGAAGAGATGAGTCAAAGAGTGTGTTCCAATAAATTATATGAGACCAGATCACTCGGAGTGAAAGAGTTTCACGATATCACAGCGGTTCAGTATGGAGTGTGAGAATGTTTCAGTAATATGCAAGGAAAAACATTTAAGTCGGATGTGTTTTTGTAATTTATTTTGACAGAAGCTGTGAGAGCTTCAAGTATATCTGAGCTCAGTAGTGTATCAGTGTTTTAGGAGTTTCAGTATGTGTGAGAGCGGTTCAGTAAAATGTGAGAAAACAAATATGTAACTTTAGTATTTTTCAGCCATTCAATTGAGAGCATTCCAATGTGTGTGAGAGTGCATTTTGGAATATAAGAGCAGTTCAGTATAATGTGGGGCGAGTGGGAGCATGTAAGTAGTGTGTCTGTACCAGTGATTTAGCCAATTCAGTTGTGTGTGAGAGCATTTTAACATATATGAAAAACATCAGTGTAATGGAATTTTAAAATTGTGTGAGTGTTTTAGACATTTCAGTAGTGTGTGAGAGCAATTTCGTAGTGTGTGTGAGGGGAAAACAAAACCCGTTGTGTGTTTGGGTTTGTTCCAGCGTATTTTGGGAGAGCATTTTAGTCAATTGTCTTAAATGCCTTTGATCCGACTTGGCCACGATCAAAAGTGAATCTACATAATTGTTTTGGATAGTCCCTGAACGCATCATGTGGTGGAGAGGTTGCAAAAGAATTGCAACATTTGCATCACGTTCTTCAATCTGCACTGATGGCAACTGAAATTTGAGGAGAAAAATTATAACTTCATCTTTTTAATGGTTGAAAATAAAAAGGAAGTAGATATCGGCTGTGTGTGTCCTCTGCCTACTGCCCTAAGACGGCTGTTATAGGCTCCAGCACCCCCGCGACCCGAATGAGGAATAAGCAGCATGGAAAATGGATGGATGGATGGATATTTAGTGACTGATCATTCCATAACATTTTCCTCAACGTTTTTGGAGATTAGTTTAAACAATAGTCCTAATAATATTAATAACACACCCTCCCAATTCATGTTTGGAACATCTGTAATGCAATATTAATTTTATCTTTAAATGGTCATAGAATTTAAAAAAAATCACTATAATATAAATTTTGAAATACTGGAATACTTCACAGTTTTAGCAACAATTAACATTCCTTTAACTATCTTAATATTTATCATTATTAGTATATACATTTTTGATTATTAGTAGATAGATAGATAGATAGATAGATAGATAGATAGATAGATAGATAGATAGATAGATAGATAGATAGATAGATAGATAGATAGATAGATAGATAGATAGATAGATAGATAGATAGATAGATAGATAGATAGATAGATAGATAGATAGATAGATAGATAGATAGATAGATAGATAGATAGATAGATAGATAGATAGATAGATAGATAGATACTCACAGATCAAAATCTAATTGTTAACAAAATAAAGTTAAATAGATAAATACAAATGAAAAAAAAATATATATAAGAAAACACCAATACATTTATTACTTCAGGAATATTAATAAATATAATAATCTATTTTTATTTTGTGTAGTTATGATCAATTAGTTAATATTTTGGAAATGTGACCAATAATGATTGATTTTGAATACACAAATTGATTTCGATTATAAAAAAAATAACTTCGATTAAGTAATTTAGGAAGTTGATGGAATTGTTATTTTTGCAGAAATGTCATCCATATTAAATTATTTGTGTAATAATCCCCACAACATAAAAATAAATCATAATCATAATAATAATAATCTGTGCAGGTGGGACAACAATAAATCTATAGATAACTAAATAGGCAAATAAGTACATACATACATGCTCACACTGGGCAAGTGTCTTTTGCAAGTGTCCTTACCCTTTGAACGTGGGTCTGTGCTGAAAGGTTGGACTTTACGTGGCGTCAGCCGTTGTTGGACATGATGCTGGTCCAGTTGGGGACCGAGCGGGTGGTTCGTCTGTCCGCTCAAACTCTCCCGGCCGTGACCCCCGCTTGTCCCTATAAGAGGCCACTCTCTCTCCCTCCCGTGTGCATCGTTGTTTCCCCCCGCCCGGCATTCCTGTTGCGTCCAGCTCACATCCGAGCCTTCACCTCTGGAGCGGGACTCCGAGTTCGAACTGTCGTCTCCAAGCCTGAGCAGAGTCGCGCACGTGGAGTGGCAACTGCACGTGCTTGCTGCCCCCACCGCATGGCTGCCGTGCCCCCTGCCCCAGCCCCTCCTGTAAAAAGAAACAAGACACAAATGGACTTTTTTTTTTTGGAAGGGGTGGTGGGCATTCATGAATGAGTTGGCCAGGACGACGCGTCCTGTTTGGGTTGAAAGAACAGCGAGCGTGAGGCGAATGCCAGCCCTTAGTCTCCTTGGGATAAGGTGACCAAGCAGGATTTAAATCATGGGTGGCCAATTCCGGTTCTCCAGGGCCGCTATCCAGCATGTTTTACATTTCTTCCCTCCACCTGATTAAATGATCAGCAAGCTCCGCGAAAGCCTCATCACAAACCTGATCGCTTCAATCAGATGTGTTCGTGTCAGTCACACACTCCTATATATTGTCACTTCTTCATAACCACCACCATTGTGCTTGCCAGAAAAAAAGTATAGATAATCCACCAAATTAATCAAAATGGTGCACGACACAAGTAGTGTATAGCATATTGTAATATTCATAACAACCCTCTTATCTTCTAAAATGGGAAAAAACGAGCAGAGAGAGAGATAACATTGTAAAAAATATATTGTGGTTGTTCACAAAAAAACTACAATAATTTACCAGTTTGATTAAAGTGATTTAAGTCTCTATCCAATTATTCATTGTGTGTGTGTGTGTGTGTGTGTGTGTGTGTGTGTGTGTGTGTGTGTGTGTGTGTGTGTGTGTGTGTGTGTGCGCGCGCGTGCGTGCGTGCGTGTGTGTGTGTGTGTGTGTGTGTTTGCGTGCGTGCGTGTGTACGTGTGTGCGTGCGTGTGTATGTGTGTGTGTTTGCGTGTGTGTTTGCGCGTGTTTGTGTGTGTGATTGTGTGTGATTGTGCGCGCGCGTGCTCGTGTGCGTGTGGTCCCTTTGCATATTAATTGCCTGTTGCTTTGTCCTCCGCTTCACTTTCACTTCTGCACACCATTTTCTTCCTCCTCCTTCTTTCTCTTCTTCGAACACCGCCAACGGGTTCACGGCGAGTTCGGACGCACACAACAATAATCCTTCTGTGGTGACAACACACAAATTAAAAAAAGTAATTAGAAAAAGCCAACGAAAAAACAAACACAAACGCCAAACAATGACTGATCATCATCGACTGACTTACTTTAATTGTGTCTGGTCGTCGAGTGTTGCCTTCAGGTACAGTTTAAAATACTTCGGATGTATGAAATTGCTTCTGCATGCAGTATATCGCTTGTGTAGAAAGTCGAGGGTTGAATTTAGGGACACTCACGAATACCATTTTTGCCTAACAAAATAACTCATAAGTCCTTATTTAAGGTTTCTTTAAACACAACAGATGTCAAGGAAGCCCCGGTAATGTTTCTTACCTTATTGATGGAAAAAATAAGACAAGCTGAACGTCACCGCGTTGTTGTCATTCTAAATGTTTTTCTTTGGGGGGGGGGAATTATTTCCTCGCACCCACGATGGGTCAAGGCGCCACAATTTGGGCAAAAATGCCAGGAGAAAGTGTCGAAAATCAAGTGTTACCTTCAAGACAGGCAGAAATATTTTTTTTCTTCTCAAAAGTGAGAGATTGTCTATTTTGTGGCGGGTACTAGGACCAGGCATCTCACCCAGCAGGTGCACGAGAGGGAGCGGGTGCATGTTACATATATTTCACTGCATTTGCTGTTTTGAGTTAGATCCACTTGTTAGCAGTTGGAATAAAGACATACTCCAGTTGATCGTGTGTTCTCAACTGCTACACTGGTGACCCCGACGTTGGAAATGTTCATGGGAGCAGACGAAGAGATGTCTTCTACGGCCATGTCGCCACGACCGGCGCCTCAACTCCCAGCTGCCACCTACGCCGCGAAGCTGCCCGAGTTCTGGAATAGCGACCCGGCTTCGTGGTTTCAACATGTGGAAGAGCTTTTCTACCTACGAGGGATCACGACAGATGAGCCGTAATATTATCTGGTCGTGTCGTCTCTCAACGAACAGACTACTCGTCGTGTGCTGCCTCTCTTGCGTGCACCTCCACAGAGCGATGAATACGCGGTGCTCAAACACCTGCTGCTCCGACAGTTCGCGCTATCGGACTCTGAGAGAGCAGACAGGCTTCTTTCCCTTCCCGGACTCAGCGACGGAACAGCAGTGGATCTGATAGACAAAATGTTGTCACTACTAAGTTCGGATGACGGCGGATTCCTGTTCCCCCACGTATTCCTTCGCCATCTACCGGCCTCAGTGCGCTCCGTGCTAGCTAACTCGACTTGCCTAGACACCGGCAACTACCGAGGTTTGGCGGAAGAAGCGGATTGGGTGCTTCTTGCGAGACAGCGGACCCTGTGCAAAGCGTGACGGCCGAACCCATCGGTGGAGTGGCATCGAACATCAACCCGACCGTAGTAGCCGCAGTGGTCACGCGAAAGCGACACGAGAGAGCCCTCTGTTTTTTCCACCAGTGGTTTGCCAGCAAGGCTCGACGCTGCTAACCCCCTGCACCTACGAGGCTCCGGGAAACTCCAGTGCCGGCACCCAATAGCAGCCGTGGGCACTGGCAACGAAAGCGAGCTGCTTTTCATCACCGACTCCTTGTCAGGTAGACGTTTTCTTGTGGACAGCGGGGCACAAGTAGGCCTGCTGACGCCCACAACCGCGGACAAGACGGCAGGTGGATGCGGGCCTCCCCTCTGCGCAGCTAACGGCTCGCCCATCGCCAACTCCAGGTCGGTGACTGTGTGTTTCCACAGACGGAAATTCGAGTGGGACTTTATCGTAGCCTCGATTACAGTTCCGATAATCGGCGCGGGTTTTTTATGCGCGCATGGACTGTTTGTGGATGTTGGGGTAATTCGCCATACAAACATCTCTAAACATCGCTCTGTAATCTTTGTTTACATTTTGGACTTCCAAATTTCACTCCCGGAAACCCTATCATTGGAATGCCTTGCATGTAAAATTTCCGGACCCTCTCCCACTATCATTGCCACTGTATACCGTGCACCAAAACCACATTGTGACTGTCTAAAATAATTCTCTGATGTCCTCACACACCTCTCCACCTTGTCACCAAATGTAATTATTCTCAGGGACTTCAACATTCACATGGACAATTCCACTCTTCCCCTCACCAAATACTTCACCTCCTCACTTAACAACTTTGGTCTGCATCAATCCTCGGACTTCCCCACCCACATAAAAGGCCACACCCTGGACCTCATTTGCATGTCTGGCTTTACCCCAACGAATTGCACAGCAAATGAACTTCCTATAACAGACCATTTCCTGGTATCATTCAACGTTTCCATCACCTTCTCTCTCCCCAAACCACCCCGCATCATCACATATCGCAACATCAAGGACATCAACGCTGCCACCCTCGCCGAGGTGATTGCCACCCTGACTCCGGACTACAACTCATCCCCCGATGAACTTATTTGCCGGTACAACGCGGACCTCACGAACACCCTCAACGCCCTTGCTCCTGTAAAGTCCCTGTCTGTCCAATTCACCTGGTCACGTGGAATCATGTGTCCAGTCCAGCTCGGGGTGGATTTTTCAGTGATGGCCACCGCCCAATCTGAGGATCCGGACATCCACGAACTCATTAACGCCCATCTCCGCTCCATCAAGACAAAAACTCGACAACTGTAAAGACTTTACAGGAAGAGGGGTCTCACTACTCACAAGGACATGTACACAGCTCACCTCACCCATTACAAGGACTCAATTTCACGTGCAAAATCGCAATACTACTCTGGACACATTGACTCAAATCCTGGAAACACACGGGTCCTCTTTTCCTTCTATCACAAAATCATACAACCTCCTATCCCTCTCCCCTCCCACGTTTATTCCTCTGATACCTGCAATGCTCTGCTTAGTTTCTTTCCGTGAAAAGATCAACAAAATCCATCAGCACCTCGGGTCCTCTGTCGCCCTCTCTCTCCCAGCCTTTCTACTCCTTCCCAACTACTATCCGCTTTTGAACTCCCCCATCCCTCTATAATCTCAGACATAATCACCAAATCGAAGAATTCCTCCTGTCAGCTCGACCCCCACCCTACTATCCTTATCAAGTCCTGCCTACCCTGCCTACTGGAATTGTTCCTATCCCACTCAAAACCGCAGCTGTTACTCCAATCCTGAAAAAACCTGGCTCAGATCCAAACGATTTCAATAACTTACATCCAATTTCCCATCTTCCATTCATCGCCAAAATCCTTGAAAAAACAGTTGCGTCCCAGCTTCACTCTCACCTCACTCACAATAACCTTTACGAACAATTCCAGTCTAGTTTCCGCCCCCGCCACAGCACTGAAACGGCTCTCATAAAAAGCACGAATGATCTTTTCATGGCAGCCGATGCCGGTTCACTCTCCACCCTCATCCTTCTCGACCTGACAGCGGCTTTTGACACCATTTCTCACCCTATCCTGCTTGACAGACTTTCCACCCGAGGCATCACGCACACCCTACTTCGCTGATTTCACTCCTATCTCTCTGATCGCTCACAATTTATCCAAATCACCTCGTTCACATCACGGTCCTCTCCTGTGTCCTCTAGTGGACCCTAAGGGTCTGTCCTGGGGCCCTTTCTCTTTATTATCTACCTACTTTCTCTTGGCAATATTTTCCGCAAGTTTGGCATTCACTTTCACTGCTTCGCGGATGACACCAAACTCTACCTCTCCAGCAAACTCGACGCCTTTCTTCCAACTTCATCCCTCTCACTTTGCCTCTCAAAAATTAAATCCTGGCTTTCCCATAACTTTCTCAAGCTTAACGGTGAAAAAACTGAACTTGTGGCATCTCACCCAGCAGGTGCACGGGAGGGGGTGAGTGTATGTTACATATACAGTGAGACCTCGGCTTACGAACACCTTACCTTACGCACTTTTTGGTTTACGAACGTCAAATTTATGAACATTAAACCTTGGAATACGCACTACTTTTCGCGATACACACCCACCACGGCTGGTGGAGTGATCTTCTGATCTGGTGAAGTGATCTTCGGATCTTCGGCGGAAGCACACGACTGAACAGTGCTCCAGCCGGCGCACCTTTCCACACCCCCTCTCTCTGAATTCACACGTCGATCACCTACGAGGAGCTTTTTGCAGATAATTTTACTATTATGGGACTGAAAAAAAACCACCACAGGCTCGTGTTCGGCCGAAGAAGACACAAAACATAATCACTGTCGAGGAGAAGAAGGAGATCATTGAGAAACACGAATGAGGTGTGCGTTTGTGGCATCACATGTGCTCAACGCGGCTGTCATGTGAATCTCAGCCTGACACATCTCTCACGCTGTGTGTCACTTCCCTGAGAGTAACTTTCTACGACCATTCTACAAATAAAGAGCCCGGTACCGTCCACCATTGCGACCATCGCCTAAAAGCTTTACACAAAGGCGTTATTTAGTCGATGCTTTCACGTGACTAATGACATCGAAATTGTCACGTGCGAGTTGACAGCTGGGGCGGGGCCGCCGCTCGCGACCCCCACCAGCCGAAGAAGACACTTCAATTTCATTTAATTTCAACGAGTCGCTGTCACCTCACCAGTGACATGATTACGTTGCCTCGCTGTGTCTTGTGCTGGCAAGTCCAAGAGTTTGCTTTGCCCGAGGTGATTGTTAGCCGCGATCGCGTACGTTTGTTGCTTTTCGAGTGTGCCATTTTATTTTGCCTAGCATGACAGGCTGGACGGATGGCCCCGCCCACCTTCTTTTTTCGCGTTTTATTCCGCGTCCGTGGAATCATCAGACTCGCGCCTTTTGTTGTAATAAAATCTCTGCCAGCACCTACGGGACCCAAAGTGGATGCAGATGACATTGAGGAGCTTGTTGCTGACCATAATGAGGTCCTCAATGCAGAGGATTTGATTTGCCTTCAATAGGACAAGCAGAAGCAGGCCATTCAGGAGTTGATGTGCAGGCTTTTATTGAACAGTTCCATCCAGAAAAGGCTATGAGAATCATCAACATGATGAATTATAATGTGATGCCTCAGTTTCATAAGATCTTACAAGTCAGCAAGCAACAGGTGTCAATTAAGAGCCATCAACGACCATCACAAATGTAAATAAAGTGACTATAATACAGTGCAGTGGATTTCGTTCATTACAATAGCACATTTATTATACATAGAATAAGGTATGTTGTGTGTAATTTTAAGGCTTATTTAGTTGAAAATTATATTTTATGGAGACCTGGGAATGGATTATTGTCATTTTAATGCTTTCCTATGGGCAAAAAAAAATGGGATACACACTTTTCGCCTTACACACTCTGTCTGGGAACCAATTAAGTTCGTAAGCCAAGGTCTCACTGTATTTCACTGCATTTGCTGTTTTGAGTTAGATCCACTTGTTAGCAGTTGGAATAAAGACGTACTCCAGTCAATCGTGTGTTCTCCTTCCTCAACTGCTACAATTTCCCTATTGTATATAAATATTAATATCCGCGTTAAAAAGTCGATACTATTCACCACGGATAGTATAATTACGTTTTTAAATCTAAATAAATATTTTCACTGGTGATGGGCAGCATTATTATTTGGTGAGGCTGTGCTTTCCTGTTCTTTCTAGCTCACCAAAACATGTTGTAGACTATTGCATCAAATTTGGTTTGGTGTTACCTTGACCAACTGCCGGAAATCGCAACTCTCTTATCATACATAAAACTGGGTAATTGATTTGTGTTTCTGTCCGTCTGCCTCTGCAGCACATTTTTATTCAAGGGGGGCTTACTACAGTGGACAACTAAGATGAATACACGAAGGGGAGCAATTTTACCACCAGGTGTCGGTCATCCCCCATTAGTGAGGTTTTCTGCGCTCGTTTTGGATCTCGGAGCATCTCTGCTGAGGAGCAAAGCCGATATGAAAGTTGTTTGCATTTGCATGCGAAAAACAACAATTGAAAACGGCATGCACTTTCGTTTATTCAAACGTTCAATTTTCACTTTCGTTGCGTTTGTGTAATGTGGTGTGTTATTTGATCGGTTGACACAAAATACATTTTTTTTTTTCAATATTTTGGACGCGTTGCCTGTGTGAGTTTCCATAGATTTGCGGATTGGCCCAAACATGGATAACAATGTTGATTGAGCAATGCTTCTATAGGGAGATGGCCATTCTACATCCAATTCATCGATTTCCCGAACCTGTATTCAGCATGAAAGAAAATTGAAACATTTCAAACATTACTTTCCGAGTGATTTTTTTTTTACTTAAACTGATAATTTTCTTTGTGTTTCATATGGTGCATTCCTGTTTGTGAAAACATTGTAATACTTGGATTTTTGGATTTACCTATTATCTTTGACAAAAATGTGTCCTCACTTCAAAAGTCCCCGAAAAGTGAAACGAGGATGGATGAGAAGGTTTCTTCAGCCGTCATCTGTACAAAAGTGAAGGTTTCGGACGTTTCGCCTCCTATCCAAGAGGCTTCGTCAGCGAACTAAAGTCTGACTGGTCGTATTGGCCCCATTTATATATCCCTAATGTCCAGACCTGGTGGCGCCGGACACAGCTATGATAGGTCCCTACTCTCAGGTTGGGGGAGGCGCGGGACCCCCCCCTGTGGCCCCACTGATTGTTCCTACATTCCTGACTAACGATTGGCCTATTACACCCACTCCCCCCGGTATCACCTCATCAGCATAACGACCCTCATCAGCATTGCGAAAGTTGCCTAACCTGTTTTGCCTGAGCAGGCTATTGTATGAATAACCTGAGAGTAGGGACCTATCATAGCTGTGTCCGGCGCCACCAGGTCTGGACATTAGGGATATATAAATGGGGCCAATACGACCAGTCAGACTTTAGTTCGCTGACGAAGCCTCTTGGATAGGAGGCGAAACGTCCGAAACCTTCACTTTTGTACAGATGACGGCTGAAGAAACCTTCTCATCGATGGACCACTCCTGTACGACTGAGAGCTTACACAGACGTGAAACGAGGATGGTTTTTTTCTTATTTCCTAATACGCCTACTACATATGTCAAGGTAATCGCTGAAACGTAACGGTATTTCAGCTTCCTTGTTTTAGGAGTGTGGCTACAGTGACGCTCCGTGACGTAACTTTGTAGTCCAACATAAACGTTTCCTGTCCCACTCCATTGCAAAGTGTAGTTTGCTAACTAGCTACCGTATGCCGACACACCCTGTAAATGCTTTTTCCCTTTGTCTAGTCGGATGTTATGAACACTTTTGAGGGTCCCGTTGTCCAGCAGTGAGCGTACGCACGTCACGCAGAGAAACGGAAGAGTGAGGAGAGGCGGAATTTTTTTCAACTCTGACTTCAGAGCAAGCACGTGAATTTAGGATTTCGGCTTGTCTGGTTGCTTGGGCGAGTCTTGTTGCCGTGTGGAGAAAAAGACAATTCGTTCAATTCGACAAACGTTCGTTCTGTTTTGTAATTTGATGACATATCTACTTTCATTATTTAATAAAATATAGATATCGTTGCCATTGCTGATATCTGATACCCACGTATTGAAAATCGCATCTTCTGTAGTTTTATCTCTTGTGCTTATTTATAATTGTAGCTGTGGTTTTATTTGTGTCCTGATTTTGTGATTTTTAAGGTGTCATTGAGAGCTCTGAAAAGCGCGTATGAATAAAATGTATTACTGTCCCTGTACATATCAATAGATTATGATTCACCCACCTTCACTATGAAAAAAACATTACCTGTATACCTGTATCGATTGTATTGCCGACGTATTTACAAAAACACAAACGGCACGAAATTTAATTCACATTCCACAATTTGATGACGTGTTTCCATTGCTTTTTTACACAAGTATCGGGAAAAAGTCTCTTCAATTCCCTTGAGAGTACCGCACACGACACTACAAGCTTTCCTTTTCCAGCGAGCAACCAAAGGTTTGTGCTCCCAACACAGCTGCAACCAAGAACACCACCACAGTACTGCATTACGTCTCTTCATCATTATTTCCAACAGTACACTCGTACTATGGAAAGTAATAGTAATAGCACATATAGTGTAAGGTACAATGTGAAGTGATTAAAAAGCATAAATCCGCAGTGAACACAAACACGAGCGCACACGCGTGGGCCAAGGGGTGAGTGGGGTCGCTTAATTGTGTTCCAAGAGGCACACCGTCAGGGTTTGTCCGGGGCATTCAGGCGAAACCCTTTGTGTAACTACAAAAGAGCACTTATGTAACATTTGGGAAAACCACAAGCGATCTGTGGGCAGCATATATAAGCACACGCACAGGCTCCCACAGGACGTTTATATTCTGATTATTTTAACTCAACGCGTCTAACATAATACCCTAATCATTAGGGCTTAATGAGTGTGTCTAAAATGCTTGTCATTAGGCGCGTCAGAATATCGAGCTAATCTAGTTTGGATGTTGACTTCAAGGACAATACGAAATCACAACACCTATCATGAACACCTGTTGATAATAGCTCAGAGGACTCAACTAATGTCCCCACGATCGATCCTTTATTTGAATCGCTTGTCGTTAATTAGCCAAATCGACACGGTTACCAATCAAATGGACGAAAGACAATCTGACGTGCAAAAGTGTATGTTGCATTCAAGAATAATCTGAAATAACATAATCTGTCATTAACATCTGTTGATAGTTCAGTCGGATCTTCAGGGATTAGTTTGATTCGAAAATATCATCATTAAATAACTCTCTATATACTGTAATTGTTAATAACAAACTTATAACTCAGTTGCATCAAAGCAGTTGCAATGCCAATTTATTAAACGCCATCATAGTTTTGTCCCCAAAATCCGTCTCAAATATCGGATTTCGTCATACAAAAAAACAAGTGGTCCGTTTGAAATTAGTACCTCAAACGATTCAGATATGATTAAGTCAGAGAAGTCAGACTAAGTAGACGACTAAGTATGTAAAACGAGCTCCCCGGCATTTCTCTTTTCTTCTTCTTTTCCTTTTGGCTTTTCCCCTCAGGGGTCGCCACAGCGAATCAATGTCCTCCATCTATCCCAGTTTTGTGCATCCCGACTTTTCTCTTTTCGATTTTTTAGTTCAATTACGGTTGTCCATGAACGCAACGGTCCGACGCGCCTGCGTCATGACGACAACCAACCACAAGCGACATATGGGGGCTGTGGCTGGCCGGTAAGAGTGGGGTTGTTCCGGGTTGGCTGAGAGAACGAGAGACTGAGGAGAGGGACGGGGTTTCGGGTCTGAAACGGAAAAAAACATCGACAACGACTCTGCATCCTCTCAGACGCGCGCAAGCAGACAGGCAAAGCTACTCGACTCATCTGAACAACTACTATTTAAGAACAAGACTTTCCGCTTCATTGCCTCTATATGGATGACAAAATGTGAGTTGTTCTTTAATTCACGCAGCATCAATGCGCCACACGTGGACCATCCGCATCCGCCCGGTACGCAAACGTGAGCAGCCGATAGAGTGGCGTCCCTATACGCGTCACTCATCGGGCGGCTGCGTTCAATTCCGTCGCCTAATAAACGAATTATCCGCAAATCACGTTTGAAAGTGGCAAAAAAAAATATCGAAAGAACAGTCGAGGTCATCTCGTTCCAGCGCGTTAGATGGACGTGACGTCATTTGTTCATTTCTGGAAAATGAACGTAAAGCACCTGAGAACATTCTGAGACAACCTGCCACTTGTTTCTCAGCATCAGGTTGAATAAGGGTTAATATTTTACAAACGTACTTTAATTTATGGAGCCATTCTTGAAGCTTAAGAGTATTAGCGCGATGACGATGCCATGAAAGGCATTAAAGAACAATGACGTCACAGTAATTCAACAAATCCCCAGACTGCGCACACACATAAGGGGCCTATACGCACATGTATATTATTCTATACGCCTATACGCACATATGTAGCTAGTTAAACTAGCGCTACACACAGCATATTAAACGTTAAGGTTTTTCTTGTTCATTGAATGTGTGTTTTTTCTTGTTAGTTGAATATGATGTGCTCCGTGAATTACTTTAATGTGCATTAATGTATTAAGTCACAGGTGTCAAAGTCAAGACCGGGGTGGGCCAATCTGGGTCACCACATCATTTTATTCAGCCCGTGAAAGCAAACTTGTGAAATTATGTAATGCTTGCTAAAGTCCGAACCAAAATGTCAAATTGTCGTATGTAAAGTAGCCATGGACATTGATTCGCTGTGGCGACCCCTGAAGGGAAAAGCCGAAAGGAAAAGAAGAAGTCGGATGTAAACTAGCCATTATTCTTGACTTCAGATAACAAAAGTAGATCTTCATTAAATCGTTGTGGGCTTTAGATGTAATACGTGGAGGGGATTAAACATTCTAATGGCTTCCCCAAATTCATAACGGCCCTCGAGAGGAAATTGTAACTACAATGTGGCCCGCCGCAAAAAAATGAGTTTGACACCCCTGTATGAAGTGGTAACTTGAAAGTTTACTGCTGGCAGCAGGAATATGATTATATGAAATGAAACTTAAGTGCGTAGAAGACTATGATTGTTACATCAAGATGGTGCAACTTATGGCACTTCTAGCTGAACTGAACTATCAAAAGAAAAGATATTCGATAGTAATGTCGATATGATGTCGTTGTCATGGAAACAGCACAGCGGGATAGTTCTTCAAAGTTCTGATCCACACAGTATTGCGCAAAAATCTCCAACCATAAATAATGCATTTTTTTTTTTGTTTCAAACAGTGACGAGTTTCAAACATCGGCCGACTGGCTGATGTCCAAGACATCCTGCCGGCCCACCGTGGGCATCGTTTGCGGCTCAGGTTTGGGTGGCCTGGCTGAAATACTGAAAGAGCGCCAAGTCTTCAAGTACGCCGATATCCCCAATTTCCCGCAAAGCACAGGTATGGTCCTAGCTAACTTTGAACCGTTCTAGTACCACATACATGTACGTTAGGCTGGTTCGGATAATAACACGAATATTTTGTTGTGTTGCATTTCAGTGCATGGTCATGCCGGTCAGCTGATTTTCGGAACGCTCAAGGGAAAGGCCTGCGTTTGTATGCAGGGCAGGTTCCACCTGTATGAAGGATACCCCGTCCAGAAGGTCAGGAGATGGCGACGTTTTGCAAGTTTTTTTTTTCCAAAGAAAATATTTTTTTAATTGGGAAAAAGTAATAAAACCAAAAAGGTCATAACCCCCCCCCCCCCCACACACACACACAGGTAGTGCTCCCCATGCGTGTCTTCAAGCTGATGGGTGTGGAGACGGTCATTCTGACCAACGCGGCCGGAAGCCTCAACCAGGACTACAAGGTTGGCGATGTCATGATCATCAAAGACCACATCAACATGCCGGGATTCGCCGGTGTCAACCCGCTGGTGGGACCCAACCACGACAGGTGACATGCACACAGTTTTGCAGATTACCTTTCCATCCTATCCATCCTTCAAAATGTCCATCGTAAGCATTTGTTAATTACAGATGAATTTGCCTTAAAATTCCATATTCTATCAGAGGAAAATACTTTTCATAGAAAAAAACTGATTCTTCCAAAAACAGATGCATATATTCAGACATTTTCTCCTAAGGCAGAATTATCGGGAAAATAGGACCGTATTTTCCGAACTATAAGGCGCACCCAGAAGCCTTGATTATCTTCAAAAGATGACCCTGCGCCTTATACGCATGTGCGACTGATATGTGAAGTAATATTGAGCCAAAACAGGTCTGGCAACTACTGTCAGCAGCCACCAACTCTATTTCCCCCTGTAGAAGAAGTCGTGCGTAACCCCAGGCTTTACTGTAGCGCCTTATAATGTGGTGTGCCTTATATTTGGAAAACTTTTATATATTTATAGCTTATATTTGGAAAACGTATTTCATTCATGAAGGTGCGCCTTATAGATGGAAAAAGTTGGAAAATACACCATTCATTGCGGCTGTGCCTTGTACCCCGGTGCGCCTTATACACCCGAAAATATGTTCAGTGAAAAGTGCACTTTGTACTGCCGACTCGGATCTTAATTTCAGGTAGGCAGTGACAGTAATATGTCCAATTACTATGATGCCGATGGTATATTGACTTTGGTGTCATTAAAGAGCAACACAAACAGGACAAGCAAGTTTGTGTCGCCCTCAGCCATAGTGCCCTGCGTGTGCACACGAGCAGTAAGCTGATTCATGTTGGTGTTGACACATTATTGGTCAATTTGCGTTTTCCTGTCAGAAACGACAGCCAAGTGAAAACAAGTTTAAATGTTTCTGTGTTTTTATTTTAGTTGGTCTTTCTATATTGTCAATTTTCACCGATTGCGGGTGGCATGTGGAAATCATTCCCACTATGAACGGCTGTGGGCTGTTTGTGTACAGGTTTGGTGTACGCTTCCCCTGCATGTCGGATGCGTATGACCGCGAGCTACGCAAACTGGCACACGCGGTGGCAGCCGAACTGGACTTTTGTGACTTTGTACGTGAAGGTGTCTACTGCGTCCTCGGGGGGCCTTCATTCGAGACTATCGCCGAGTGCCGCATGTTACGGCAACTCGGAGCCGATGCCGTAGGTGAGTATGGGCCGCTGCTGCATTGTAATATATTTGAGAGGTGGTTAGATCATGTCGCGGTCAAATTTGGAACGTTTTAAATTAATTTTAGAAAAAACGGGGTCGGGGGTTGTTTCATAACATTCTGTTTTATTCTATAATAGCTTGTAATAATAAATTCAAAATTTTAATATTAAATAGTATGCTATTTTTAATGTAACATTTTCTCGAACCGCTTTGATGTGCGCCATTTTTAATTTCATGACTATGCAGGTGGCAAATAAAAATGGCATGAGCTAGAAATGGTAATATAATACAAATAATACAATATTTTGAACATTGTATTAGATTAACCTATACAGGTAACATCCGAGTTACGACCAGGTTCTGTTCCGACAAAACGGTCGTAAATCGAAAAGCATTCAAAATGGTCGATGCAATGTTTATACGACAGAAGAGTATATGATGTCAATCTGTTGTTTTTAACAAACGTTTTCTATTGAATACTATTACATACAAAACTGATTACAGTTCAATTATAAATCTTATAACTTTTAGTGTCATTTTTATCATTTTATTTTGTATTATCAATTTTTATTAAATGTCGTTCTGCTGACCCAAATATGCACGGCTTCCCACGCATATGCACTGTTGAAAAATCGCTCTCCCTGCTAACGGAGAAGCCAGAAGAAGTCGCCCGACACACACGCTCTGACTTAGGCGGACGCCAAAGGAAAAAAGTCTCAAAGAGGCGATGGCGGCGTGGGCCCGACGCAGCGTTCTCGTCGCCCTGATCTCGCGCGTCCGAGCGCCGACACGCCTCGGCGTCGGTAGACACCCCCCGCCCCCGCGCTGGCTGGCCAAAATTGTCATACGCCTTTGTGAAGAAACAGTTATTTTGTATCCTCAATTTGTGCAAATCTGTAATATTGTCTGTTAAGATAAATGAGGCATGCTGAACGTTGATCGGATCTGGCAACGCAGCCACGACGCTACACATAGTCCTTTGACAGCAAAAAAAAAAAATACAAAATAGTTCTCACACAATGCTGAGAGAAGCGGTTGCTCTATGTGCTCCGGCAAATAAACATTCTCCTTGTTAAATCGAAACAAGAAGGACTATCTCGAGTCTTTATTCTACCAAAAGCATGGCAAACGCGCTGCAGATCTCAACTACAATGCAAACTCATAAAAAGGGTCCCATTTTTAAAGAGACATTTCACATTTGGTATATTTGTGGTTATTCTGTACTGTAACCGGCCCAGTCTTAAAATGCATTTAATGGCCATATATTGTATGATATTTATTGCATTGTATTGGGAGACAATGGATAGTGACTTTGGTCCATCGAAACCGATTTCACGGCTGGGCTGCCGTAGAATTTTTTTAAAAAAAGGTCTGGCAGTCATAAGTACGGTTGGTCGTAACTCGCGCTGTTACCTGTACTTTAAAGAGCGTGCCTATATGTTAATGAACAAAATGAGTTGTAACATTGCAAACAATTTGCAATTAAGCTGTCATTCAAAAATCATTCAAATTAAAAAGAAATACAAGTCATGTTTTCCAAAAATTGCCACAATTGGAACACTTTTTAAATATTGACGACATAATTGATTGTTGTAGTAACACAACAGGCCACAAATAACGTCATAATGAATGAGAAACCTCCGTTCTTATCATCCAAAGAAACTGTTGATCCTGTTTTATTTTTAATCGAACAGTTAGCAAGCACTGTTAGCTAGGTGACCATTTTGTTACCTAAGACAGGATTCCGGTCACCCCTTATTTGTTTTGACAAATATTACCGTATTCTCCAGTGTATAAGGCGCACCGGTGTTTTAGGCACACCCCCAATGAACGAAAAAAAGTTTTCCAAATATAACATTTTTTTTTCCAAATATAAGGCACACACCGCATTATAAGGCGCTAAAGTAGAGGCTGGAGATATGCATTTCTTCTACAGGGGGAAATGGAGTCGGTAGCTGATGATGGTAGTTGCAAGACCTGTTGTGGCTCAATATTACTTCACATATTTGGCACACCAGCATGTAACGCGCAGGGTCTTGAAGAAAATCAAGGCTTTTGGGTGTGCGTTATACACGGGAAAATACGGGAACGCTGACAATTAACAAATTGTAGGGTATTGTATTAACATTAATCAACTGCAACAAAGTCATTTTACATGTTCTGGCATGAAACTGTCGAAATCATGAACCACTGAGCTCTACTCTGGCCCAATCTGATGTTATCTTCAAGGATGGTTTAAAGGACAATCGACGTCTCCGGACAAGTTGTGTCCATAATTTGTAAAATGGCTTCAAATGACTTCTACTGAGCGTATTTTACAAAGATTCTACCACATATAGCTATATTTTACGTTTTAAGACTCACGCTGAATATTCCGGAAGTCTTGTTTTTGAGTCGGTGATGAGTCCTCACCCTACGTCACTGAAGGAACACCCCTTGACTGAAAAATTGTAGCAGTCCTTCCATCACGTCAATGTATTTTGCTGTACTTGTTTGGTCTGAAAACCTCGTGTTGCACCATAAAGCCGCCAGAAGAGGCCGACCAAGCTCCATGGAAGGAATTCATCAGCCTGTGGAATCGGGCAGATTAATTCTTCAAACGGAGCTTGGTCGCCATTTTCTGCCTCTTTTTTGGTCGCCTCAAAATGGCACGCAATAAATTCTTTAATCGATTGCAAACATGTATGCTTTGCTCATCAGGACTATTGGAATCATGTTCATAACTGGATGTGTAACAAGAAAGCATATTCTTCGAATCTGAAGCCATTGTTTTGATTCTCGAGCAATGCAAGACATCTTGGCGTGACGTCACGAAAGGGGGGCGGGACTTTCTGAAAATGCCCAATTCGCAGCTCCATTTTTTGCAGATTTTGGACACTAAGTCATTGTTGTTTTGCATTTGACTAAAAATATCATAGTGCGTGTTTTGGGTATTTTAGAGGCTATAAAACGTTTTTCTGATGTCGGTTGTCCTTTAAGTGATAAAAATTCAACAGTACCCTGAGAAGGATCATGGGGAGTTACTGGAGCCTATCTGTCCTGAGTTTGGGCGTAAGGTAAACTACACCCTGAACTGGTCGCCTGTCAGTCACGGGACACATATAAAGACAAATGACAATTTACACTCACATGTACACCATCACTGAGTGGAAACCAACTGCAGACAACTCAAGCAAGTGTAATGCTCCACCTTCAGTGACAGTTATAAAAGTTGTTGTTTATAACGACCAAGTGTTGTTGAAAACCTGACTGTCGAGTATAGCCTTGTATTCAGATCAGGCAGATGTCTCATGGGACAGTCTGAAATCATAGCTTTTACCTCACGCAGCAACACACAATGGACTTTAATCTAATCCTGTCACGTTGCCCTAAAGGACAATCTGAAATCACAACACATCGCAAAACAAACTCAGCATAGTTGTTAAAAAAGGTCCAGAAATGACATTTCTATTGAACGGTGATACCTTCAGGCTCAGTTGCAAAAAGGTTTTGCTCTCGAGCCGACTGAATGTTTAAAATATCTTTCTTGTGAATTCCCGCAGGAATGAGCACAGTGCACGAGGTGATCGCGGTGCGTCACGCCGGAATGCGCTGCCTGGCCATGTCGCTCATTACTAACCGGGCGGTCATGGACTACGAGAGCCGGGCCAAAGCCAACCACGAGGAGGTCCTGGAGACGGGCCGCCAGCGGGCCGCGCAGCTTGAGCGGCTGGTCAGCATGCTGGTTGGCCGCCTGGAGTTGTGCCACAACAAATCTCATTGAGGATGGCAGGGTTTTTGTAAGTGGCATTGATATAAGATTAAAATATATATATATATATATATATATAGATAAATGCCGGATTATTTGCCAGTAGATTCATCCAGGCAAATATTTATTTACATGAAACCACAAAATTGTCTACGTGGAATCCCTTGGGATTTTCGTTTGAAAATCCAGCCACCATAGTTGGATTTTAGATCAGGCACTTGAAGAGCAACATCATGCATGACAAGACTTACAAAAATGTATCGAGAAGCCAGGTTGGAAAACTCACAGCAAGCATTTCAAATAGGATTCAAAACAAACATTTAAAAAAAATATTTTTAAGCAGACAATCGAGAGGTTTATTTGTTCCAAAATTAGAACTCCAATAAACCGAACTCAAGGCATATTCTACCTTGCAACATAAATTTGTTTAAATAATCGGAGTGGGCACTCCTAAAAGTCCCAAGAAGCCAGAAACAAAGTGTTCCATTGCGATTTAAAGTCGCCATTCTAAGGGTAACATCTCCAATTTCCTGGCTTCCATAAATAAACTCCTCATATAACTATTCATAAGAAGCCCCAACACCCCAAAGCCAGTTTGCTTGAAAAACCTGACAATTATCAGACCTGTCCATCACTAGTAGACCCACAAAAAAGCTCTCGCGGAAATTGTAGGAACTGTGCTATTTTAGGTTTGAAGCGACCATTTTGGAACATTCCCTGGACTCCTCCAAACTACTTTTTTATAGACCAAATTGGAAGGAACGCAAACCAAGCTCATAACTGTTTTTTTTTTCACATAGACATGCCACCAAAAAAGTCATGAAACTTACCCCGGGAAAATGCACTGGAAGCATTCGAAAATGAGCCTGAAATGTCAGAGGACCAGTAAATGTACATTTTGCTCACCCAAATGAAACTCCATATTCTAAACAGGCGGGTGACTCTTAAAGGGCAACCGACATCACTTTTTTGTTTTTTAACTGACATCAGAAAAACGTTTTATAGCATCTAAAATACCCAAAACACGCAGTATGATATTTTTATTCAAATGCAAAACACCAATAAAAATGACTTAGTGTCCAAAATCTGCAAAAAATTGAGCTGCGATCTTGGGCATTTTCTGAAAGTCCCGCCCCCCTTTCGTGACGTCACGCCAAGACGTCTTGCATTGCTGGAGAATCCAAACAATGGCTTCAGAAACGGGCGGGGGGAATGTCTCACCCAAAAAGAGGCAACAAAATGGCCACCGATCTGTGAGGAATGAATCAGCCCGTGTCCACAGGCTGATAAATGATTTCCATGGAGCTTGGACTCCCTCTGCTGGCGGATTTTGGATGTAACACACATTTTTCAAAAAAACAGTACAGCAAAATACATTGACGTGATGGAAAGACCCTACGAGTCTTTTTTTATGTCAGGAGACGGTCCTTGTCTGACGTCACGTGAGGACTCGTCACCAACTCAAAAACGACGTAAAACGTAACGTAAAATATAGCTATAAGCGGTGGAATCTTATTAAAATACGCCTAGTAGAAGTCATTTTACAAATTATGGACACAACTTGTCCAGAGACGTCGGTTGTCCTTTAAGTTTGTTTGTTAGCGCACTGTCTAGGGTTAATACATCAACAAACACTCCTTCTGGATGAAACATTCAACACAGAAAGACACGCTCTACTTTCTCCACCGTGTCATGTTTCACTCAAAAAGCAAAAATGCTCTTAATTCTATTTATGCGTTCGCTGATTTATTCCATTATGACCGAATCGTGTCATGGGATTTTTGTAAAAGGCGTGACGTGACCGAATATTTATCTCCAAAGTGTATTTAACTGGCATTGTTGATAATATTAAAATGTGTAGTGTGGGAATGGACCAAAACTGTGGGAACAACAACAAAAAGTCTTATCACCGTCTTCAGTTGATGTTCTCTGAAACAATTTTTGCCATAAAATGACTCACTACATTTACAATCTTAACTGTCCTGTGTGTATTTATTTGTTATGCTAATTGCCACAAGTATTATTCGTACTACAAGAAAAAAAATGTCTGCTGAGGGCTTTTGAAACAAGTCGCAATTATATGATGAATAAACGCAATTTAACATGACCATGCAAATGGTTGAAACGCATCAACTCAAGAAAATCGTACATGAAGGCACATGTCTCAAACTCAACGCAGAGCAGAGCGCCGATGCGTATGTGGAACTGTCGCGGCTTGGAATTGAAGTGGATTTACGTGGGACAGGAGATGTGAGACATTCTCTTTTGTCAATTGATGCTACAGCTTCGTGTTTGTTTTCAAGATTTAGCTTGTAGTAGATGTGCACATTTAACCATGATGCCCATGATCCACTGGTGAAAAGGATGCTTTGATCCTCTCCTCTTTCATCTAGAACTGCTTCATACAACAAAGAGGGTGCACAAAGTGCTTAAAATTGAATGACTGTCTTTATGTTGTCATATTATTTTGTTCTTTTGACCACAAGATGGCGCCGCAAGATTGGCTGCCTTTCCAGCAGCTCCTGTATTTTATTTTTCTACTTCTTCCCTTCCTTTCCTCTTCCTTTCCATGACTTTGCTGCTGTGAAATGTAAATTTATCCACTGCGAGACTATTACAGTCTAATCCAATCCAAGGCCCCGGGGCTTGGTCTAGCCCGCCACAACAGTATGAACCACAAAAGCAAATCAACCATGTAAATTTGTACCACGATTGCTAAAATCTCTGCCAAAAACATTCAAAATAATAAATAAGCGTTATAACCTATAGTATATGCATTTTCTTAAACCTTCCACAATAAATAAATAAATACATGAATAAAAAAATATATAATTTGATCCGTTTGATACCCATGCATGAATGCATTGATAAATACAGTTGAACATTTAAAATAATAGAATGATCAAATGTACTCACTTTGAGAACAAGGTCCAATCTGAGAATAATGAATGGATAAAAATATAAGGCGAAGCATTTTAAATGGTTAGAAGGTACAAAATAAAATAATTGTGAAAAATTCTCTCTCATCTCATCTCATTTTCCGTAGCGCTTCTTCCTCATTAGGGTCGCGGGGGTTGCTGGATCTCAGCTGTCTTCGGGCACGAGGCGGGGGACATCCTGAATTGGTTGCCAGCTAATCGCAGGGCACACAAAGACATACAACAGTCACTCTCACACTCACACCGAGGGACAATTTGGAGTGGTCAATCTGCCTGCCATGCATGTTTTTGGAGTGTGGGAGGAAACCGGAGGACCCAGAGAAAACCCACGCGGGTCCGGGGAGAACATGCAAACTCCACACAGGGAGGCCGGACCGGGACGCGAACCGGCGACCTCTGCACTGTGAAGCCGGTGTGCTAACCACTCCTATACCGGGCCGCCATCTTGTGAAAAATTAACATGCAAAAAAACTGACACATCAATCATTAGAATCAAATAATTGGATTGGATTGGATTGGATTTGCCTTTATTAGTCTGACAGTGGAGAAATTTACATTTCACAGCAGCAAAGTGATGAAAGGAATGAAAGTAGAAAAACAAAATACATGAGCTGCTGGAAATAATCATGAAGAATTGAATAAAATAGAGATCAAAGATTCGGCAGCTAATTCAAAACTATTTTAACTCATTCACTGCCATTCATGAATTTATTCAGGACTTGAAAATATGACGTAGAGTGCCATTCCCGAATTTTTCAGGTTTTGTATTTTATCGTTTAGATACCGATAAAGCGCTGACTATGGCCTCTGCCAATGTTGGGTTTAGTATTTTATCGTTTAGGTTCCGATAAAGCGCTGGCTATGGCCTCTGCCAATGTTGGGTTTAGTATTTTATCGTTTAGGTCCCGATAAAGCGCTGGCTATGGCCTCTGCCAATGTTGTTCATTTCCCTCATTTCCCTCTTTTCCATGTTAGCGCTTTGTTGCAGCTTCAGCTGTTGTTAAAGCACTTTATAAACCAATAAGTATGTATTACATTGTTTTGGACAGCCGCCCTCATTACTCCAGACCCATGTCATTTAGGAATTAACTCTTTTTCTGATGAAAGAAGAGAGTCTAAGGTTTCTAACGCTGCATAGAATGTTCATGTAGTCCTAAAACTCTATTCTGTGGGTCCTGGAATTTGAGTGACAATGACAAAAACTTTGGCACTGGAGTGGACACATTTTTTTGCACATCGTCTGGCAGGAATTAAAATACAGTAAAGTCTCGTTATATCGATATCGGATATATCGATAGTCCCGGTTATATCGATACTATTTTATGCACGCACTGAGAAAATTACATGGAAACAGGGTCGGATATATCGATAGTCCCGGTTATATCGATATTTTTTTTCGGACTCCCTTGAATATCGATATAACGAGACTTTACTGTACATGGCAGGAATTAAAGTACAAAATAAAAATCGTAAAACGTCCTAATTTTTAAATGTGGTTGTGTAAAATTCACAGACAAGAAAAATGGAAACGGTCATTGAAATAAGTCAAAACAATAAATTCACAAATCTGCAAAATGCTGAGAACTTTTTTTTCTCATTGGAATTATGCAATCGGGGATGTTGATTCCCAGAAGGCTCGTCGTCCTTCAACTTATCTCCCATTGGTCACCTCTCCCTTTTCTCTCAAAACCAAACACTGTCTGCCCTGCCTCCTCGCCCTCGACCAACCAGATGGGAAAACATCATATTCCCTTGATTGCCCGTACAAGGCTTGTGAGACATTTTACAAGCTAAGCAGTTGCCTTGAGGGCCAAATATGTTTGCAGGTGGTTTTCACAACATGTCAGGCTTACACACCATCTTTGGCCTAGCATCAACATGTTCATTTTCCCCATCGCTCCTCTCAAGTCCGCTCGCATACTCAAATACTCATCCAACTGTGTTTTTAACCTAGCTTCACCTGGCGTGCAAGTACCTAATCATTTGATTTCCTTGTGGAAATAAACGCAACCGCTTCATTGATTGCATTCACTGTCATTGGGGACAGGAAATGAGGGAGCTTGGTGATAACCATAAAACAGAAAACGAATATGATGTTATGATGTCAACAATATGCCTTCATATTGGCATTTAAAATTCTACAATTCATTGTAGGGTACATGTGTAGTTTTTATTTATATTTTTTGCGATCATGTTTTATATTAAATCACATACTGTGATTTGAGCTTAGTGTTAATTTCTGCTTGTTTTTAATCCTAGAACACAATTGAAAATGTGACACGAGTTTCTTTTTTACTTTTGTTTCAATACAAAATGATCTTGGATTATGTTTTGTAGTTGTTTTTTGAAAACCCTTCTGAAGTATCCATATTTTTATATTTTAATATACAGTAAAGTCTCGTTATATCGATACGCAAGGGAACCCGAAAAATATCGATATAACCGGGACTATCGATATATCCGATCCTGTGGGGGGGGGGCGTAAATGCGGCATCTTTGTTATGGCATGTAATTTCATCATTGGGTTCATGGATTGCGTATCTAACATGTTTTTTGTACAGTAGTGAAGTGAAAAATAAAGTTGTGCAACAACAGCTTTTTGACTAACTCAAGAAACACAAAAAGTGATGTTGGTTGCCCTTTAATGCACAGTATGGAATGTACAGTCATTTTCAAAATCATGACGCTTCAGCAGACAAAACAACAAACATTGTTGCAAAAAACGCTTGCATTCATGTAACAGTACATGTACATAACACTGCAATTAGTATGTATGTAAGCTATTTAAAAAAGTCATCAATCTTCTTCTGCTTCCCATTTTTATATTTTAATATGAACACTTCCATCTTGTTTAACGTTTCTAAAAAACCGGATGCATTTTCTACGGATTCAAAGAAAGATCGCGTGTCCGCAACCCCTTGCAACGCTTTTGTCGAAGTTGCAAAAGGTGTGCATTCAGTCGCTTCTTCTTCATCGTCATCAGCATCATCATCATCATCACGGGAATCTACTGTGGCATACTTGGCTTTGACCTCCGCTGCGATATCCGCATCTGATGAGCTTGGGAATGTCGCAATGTCTTTGTCGACTGCGACATACGATGCAATGTCGGCGACTTTTAGCTTTTCAGCCAACACTGCAAGAGGAATGTTGTCGTCATCCTCTTCGTTAGCTGCAGATGTTTCCTCACTGCACCCTGGATTTTCAAATTTGCAGTGACGGAAGCAGTTCTTGATGGTGTTTTCGGACACCGTGCTCCACGCTTTGGAAATTGCTCTGATGGCATCCAAAACAGTCCATTGTTGAAGACACACGAGCAGCCGTCTGATACACACGAGCTGCCGTCTGAAAATGGCGTCTGCTCGGGAGAGCTGCTCACGTAACAAGACACGTGACCAAGTTGACCAATGGCGCGACGGATATATCGATGTAAACAACAAAAATGGCCGGCGGGGGATGAAAAGGAGCACCGTAATAACCGGATTATCGTAACAACCGGGTATCGTACTAAACGGTACTAATTATACATAAAAAGACTAGAAATGTGCAAGGGAAATGAAAATAATATCGTAATAAGCGGTACTATCGTTATAACCGATATCGATATAACGAGACTTTACTGTATTGACTTTTTAAAAATAAAATTGTCTGCATTTCTGGATGTAATTTTTACATGAGCATTTCAAGATGTAATTTTTACATGAGCATTTTCAATTATTGTCATTTTAAAAATTATATTTCATCATCTGCATTCATTTTCATTGCCGCATTATATGACTGCATTTTTTTATTATTATATTTTGTGGTGTATAATGTGCACCAGAGTATAAGGCACACGCTCAATGAAGGTTGTATTTTCAAACTTTTTCCATATATAAGGCACACCGGAGTATAAAGCGCACCTTCAATGAATGGAAAAAAGTAATCCAAAAATAATATTTAAATATATAAATGTTTTCAAATTTTAAGGCAAACCACATTAAAAGGTGCTACAGTAGAGACTGGGGTTATGCACTATTTCTTTGACAGGGAGACATTTTTATTTATTTATTTATTGTTCTTTAAAGGACAACCGACGTCTCCGGACAAGTTGTGTCCAGAATTTGTAAAATGGCTTCAAATGACTTATACTGAGCCTATTTTAAAAAGATTCCAGTGCATATAGCCATATTTTACGTTTTAAGACTCACGCTGAATCTTCAGGAAGTCTTGTTTTTGAGTTGGTGACGAGTCCATACGTGACGTCACTAAAGGAATGCCCCCTGACCAAAAAAAGACACATTGTAGCAGTCCTTCCATCACGTCAATGTATTTTGCTGTATTGTTTGGTCTGAAAACCTTGTGTGGCAAGAAATCGGTGGCTGCTGACACTAGCTGTGGGACCTGTTGTGGCTCAATATTACTTCACATATACCGTAAGGCGCACCTGAATATAAGGCGCAGGGTCATCTTTTGAAGAAAATAAAGGCTTTTGTGTGCGCCTCATACACCAGATAATATAGTATACAAAATAATGATTTTTAAAAATACATGTTTTTTTTCACAAAATGTGCCTTTTTGTTTTTACTTGACTAGGTTTGGAATTGCTTGTTGAGTCACAGCATTTCACATCTGTGTAGGATCCCTGCTTTGCATTAACTTGGGATTTTTCCCCGGACACTTCCAACACATTTCCACACGCCCAACCAAATATGCACAGAAAACATGCAGACAGGCAGGCTTTGTTAGCAAAAGGAAGCAATTGAAGCAAACTGTGTTGACTGTGTAGCCACACCGCCAGCGAAAGGCGACGCCTACTGTAGCACACCCTCATTTACACTAACCATATAGGTCACACACATGTACATTTATGTAGTTAGGGGGGTGTTTACATGCTATATACATAGCATCTGGAAATTATTCAAAGCACTCGAGCCGCGTTTCTTCTTCTTCAAAGTTGTACACACGATACTCAATGATGGGATGTTGTGTGGCACTTTGAGGGGTTGGAGAAGGGGGGGGGCAGCATGGTGCTTTTGTGGTTGGCATGTCTGCCTCAAAGTTAAAAAACTGGGTTGGAATTCCTGTGTAGAGCTCAACTTCGCATGCCTCCTTTTATGCTTTTACACATTTTTCCATTTACATATAAGGCACACCCAAAAGCTATGATTTTCTTGAAAAGATGACCCTGCGCCTTATATGCAAAGTAATATTGAGCCACAACAGATCTCGCAACTCCTGCCAGCAGCTACCAACTCCATTTCTCCCTGTTGAAGAAATGCATAACTCCAGCCTCGACTGTAACACCTTATAATGTGGTGTGCCTTATATTTGGAAAACGCTTATATGCACTTGTGACATCGAGCTGCTAGCCGTTAGCCTCCGGCCGCATTACCTGCCGCGGGAATTCTCACACGTTATAGCCGTGACGACGTACATTCCCCCTACGGCAAATGGCGGCGCTGCCTCCGATGCCCTCATGACTGTTGTAAACAAGCTGCAAACCCAGTCCTCCAACGCCTTGTTCATCATCTCGGGGGACTTCAATCACGTTTCCCTGAAATCCTCCCTCCCAACATTCACACAATATGTAACTTGTGCCACCAGAGACAATAACATATTGGATTTATTCTATTCTAACGCCAAAGATGCGTACACACTCTCCCCCCTCTCGGAAGAGCAGACCACAATATGGTTTATCTCCAGCCTGTGTACAAACCCCTTGTTCAGAGGCAACCAGCTGTGACCCGCACGGTCAGAAGATGGTCCACAGAAGCTGAAGAAGCTCTGCGGGACTGTTTTGACTCAACCAGGTGGCAGCTCTTCACTGAGATTCACGGGGAGGACATTGATTCACTCACCGACACCATCACAGACTACATAAACTTTTGTGAACAAAACACCGTACCCACCAGGACTGTGCTGTGTTTTTCCAACAACAAACCATGGATTAATCCCGACATAAAAGTCCTCCTGAAGGAAAAGAAAAGGGCTTTTGTGTCGGGCAACAGAGAGGAACTGAAGGCCGTGCAGATCCAACTGAGGAGGAAGATCAGAGAGGGGAAGAAGGCCTACAGGATGAAAATGGAGGAGCAGCTGCAAGCCAGCAATGTCGCTGGTGTCTGGAAGGGCCTGAAAAACATCTCAGGCCACAAAAGCCCAGTGACATTGAACGAAAAAGACAAGGACTGGGCAGATGAACTCAACCGCTTTTTCAATCGGTTTGACAAGTCGCCTGTCGCCCCCGGCCCACCGTCAACTTCACCTGTAGCTGCACCTGCACCAACTCTCACTGGGGCCTTACCCTCCCTGCACCCTCTCACAACCAGCTTCCAGCAACCAACAACTGCCCTCCCAACTGTTGTCACACCCTCAGCCGCCACGTTCCTGCCTGTCTGTCACAACTGCGCAGGTGAGGAACCAACTGAGGAGGATGCAGGTGAGGAAGGCAGCAGGTCCGGATGACATCAGTTTCCGACTCCTCAAGACCTGCTCCGACCAGCTGTGTGTCATTGTCCAGCACTTGTTCAACCTGAGCCTGAAGCTGTGCAGAGTTCCACAGCTGTGGAAAACGTCATGCCTGGTCCCAGTGCCCAAGACCCAACCCAAAGGAGCTCAACAGCTACAGAACGGTGGCGCTGACGTCTCACCTGATGAAGACGCTGGAGACTCGTCCTCGCCCACCTGCGACCGCTGGAAAGCTCATCGCTGGACCCGCTACAGTTTGCCTACCAGCCCAGCATCGGTGTGGACTCCACAGATGATGGCATCCTCCACATTGTGGAGGATGCCATCATCTACCTCCTCCACTCAGCGTTGCTGCACCTAGAGAATGCTGGGAGAACGGTAAGGATCTCCAGTGCCTTCAACACCATCCAGCCAAATCTACTGGGGGACAAGCTGCGGCATGCCGGAGTCGACCATCACCTCACATCCTGGATTACAGATTACCTCACAAACAGGCCACAGTATGTGAGGGTAAAGAACTGTGAGTCGAACAGGTTTATCTGCAGCACCGGAGCGCCGCAGGGGAGGGGACAGTCCTGGCTCCATTCCTGTTCACCCTCTACACCTTGGACTTCAACTACAACACCCCAACCTGCCACCTTCAGAAGTTCTCTGACGACTCAGTTATTGTCGGCCTCATTACAGAGGGAGCCGATAGGGAGTACAGGGGACTGACAAAGGACTTTGTGGACTGGTGCCAGCAGAATCACCTCCAGATCAACACCAGAAAAACCAAGGAGCTGGTGGTGGACTTCTGCAGGAAACAATCCTCACCTGCACCGTTGAACATCCAGGGTTCGGACATTGAGAGGACCTCCTACAAGTACCTGGGTGTTACTCTCAACAATAAACTGGACTGGACTACAAACACGGATGCCCTAATGAAAAAGGGATAGAGTCGCCTCTTCCTACTTTGGAAACTGAGGTCTTTTGGAGTTCAGAGGTCACTCCTAAAGACTTTCTATGACTCTGTGGTGGCCTCAGCCATTCACTATGGAATTGTCTGCTGGTCAGGCAGCATCACCACCCGGGACAGAAAAAGACTGGAACACCTTGTCAAGAGGGCCAGTTCTGTCCTGGGCTGCTCGCTGGACTCTCTGGAGGAGGTGGGCAACAGATGGACGCTAGCTAAACTAAAAGCTATGATGGACAGCCCCTCCCACCCACTCCTGCCCACCCTGACAGCACTGGGTAGCTCCTTTAGTCAAACTCAAAGTCAAAAGTCAAAGTCAGCTTTATTGTCAAAGATTTTATTTTAGCCAGAGATTATTACACCCGTGCTGCAAGAAGGAGAGGTACCGCCGCTTGTTCCTACCGACTGCTGTCAGGCTTTGCAATTCTCAATGATCACATGTGAGAAAAAAAAACTGCACACTTGTATATATGGGTTGATGCCAGTGATGGGCCGTCAGAGCCAGCAAGGCCTTCTCTGCTGGCCTAATATAATCAGACATCATTATCATAATTATAATAAAAGTCAATTTCATTAAAAAAATATTTTTTCTAAATATATATATATATATATATATATATATATATATATATATATATATATATATATATATATATATATATATATATATATATATATATAATTATTCTACATACTGTTTTCTTGATGTTATATTATATCCATTTGGTTATGCTCCTTTCAGTGTTGTAGTTTTAGGTCAGAGTTTTTAATCCAATCAGAATTCAGCTAGCTTGTGTCGCAGGCTGTATGAAATCTGACCGACGCCTTCAGAATCAACAGTGAGGGCGTCTGTGCGCTGTACATGAACGGGCACATGTAGTTGATATATAGTTGCGATAGCCAATCAGATCACGAGTTGGCACAATAAGGCCTGCTAGAGGGCCTCGCGTTGAACATGACATGTACGCGTCCTGTGATTGGATACTCACTTTACCTCAGCCCTCAGCGGAGGCAGTGCTATGCAAATCAACCAAGCTACAACAGATCAGACCCGGAAACTTTAGCAGAAAAACCAAGTATATCTACTTGCTTTTTTAACCCACAATGGCTGAAGGAGAGGACAACTCGCTGTCGCATGTAGGCCTATTCTCAAAAACAAATGAAAAAGATTTGTTTACTTTTATTTTCAACAAATAGTTCGTTTTGTGAACGTCTTGTTGTTTTTCTTATATTAAACTGACATTTTGTAATTTAGCGTAAAATCTTGTTAAAGATTGCATATTCTTGGTGGACTTAATAAAACTTTGTGGACAAATGATTTTAAATTTCCTTTTATTTTTAAGTGTTTGCAGTATCACGTATAGGGACAAGTTCTAATTGCTGATGCAGATTTATTGATGTGTAATTGCTCTGGAAAATAGCCTGTGTTGTAGACGATTAAGGTGATGCCACACCCAGTACTGCATGCGTGTGCTTTTGTAAATGATGTCTCCAGCCGTTGTGTCATAAATTATGGTATTACGAGGGATATTTGTTCAAGTCGGACTAAGTAGGACTTCACTGAAGGCCTAGGTGTGAAATGCACGGACCGCCATTGGTTGATGCAATATTTCAATGTGCCTTTCTTGATACTTGCACTATGTACAGTTTTTTTATGAAACAGTTTTGCACATTTACATTTGCACAGTATACAGTTGACAGTTTTATTTTGTTATGCTCAGAATATCTTGTTTTCTATCCTTTCACCCCCCACCCCATCCCCTTTCAATTGCTGCTGTGGACTGCAAATTTCCCCATTGTGGGACGAATAAAGGTTTTCTGATTCTGACATATAAATTATATTTGGAAAACTTTTTTTATTCATTGAAAGTGTGGCTTATAGTCCGGTGCCCCTTATATATGGAAAAGGTTTGAAAATACACCATTCACTGCGGGTGCGCCTTATACACCAGAAAATATGTGCCACTCAAGGTGGACAGTGTAGAATTACACTGCCTTCTGGAGGCAACTTCTAGAACACAACAAATACAGTAAAGTCTCGTTATATCGATATTCTCGGGAGTCTGAAAAAATATCGATATAACCAGACTATCGATATATCCGATCCTGCGGCACATAAATTTTCTCCTTGCGTTCATAGAAGTAGTATCGTAATAAGCAATACTATCGATATAACCGATATCGATATAACGAGACTTTACTGGACGTTCAATAAAACTGTCAACTTGCTGTATTTCTGTGAAGTAAGGCCGTCATGAGGCTTTGTTTTAACATTTCTAAACATTTTAATTCTAATCCCAAACCACATTGATAATCCTAATTTAAATTCATCACACAAATGCCTAATCCAGTCTTCAAAGCTTCATTTGAAACCCAAACTTGATTGAATTTGCTACCTTGCAAATTTGACAGCTTTCCACCAAACCATCTCATGCTTAAAAGTTATGACTATTTCGTAATCATAAATGCAGTTTACCTTGTATAGTAATTGCTTTTGATGACACATGATGGCACACCTTAAGTCATTGTTTTCAACAAGAATAATTTAATCAATGGCGACATCACAAGAGTAAATTCCACAAGAATACATCCAACTTGGTAGTCATGCGGGTTTCTGTTCTGGCATAGTCTGGCATATTTATTGGTGCCTGTGACGCCATTTTAACACTTGGTGGTAATAAAGTCCAAACCATTCTTGGGGATTTAAAATTGAGAACTACTCCATTCCTTCATTTTGGATAGTGAAAAAGAGCCATGGGGAGTCTAACAAGTATAGTAAACTCATCAATAGGGCCTCGTTCTGCCATCCTGCATCAAGTGCATAGAATCACATGAAGGCGATGTTGTCCCATGGGGGCTCAAAGCGACTTCCTGCAGTTTCTCCAAATAGACGACAACCCTACAGGCGGATTTGGTCATTGCGTGGGTTTACTTTAGGTCGAGCAAGAAAAATGTAAGTGACAGAATGAATCACTTGCAGCGGTAAATAAAAAGTGTTGGGGAGGGATTTGTCTGATCATTATTCACACAAACAAAACATTAGTGATTTACACATGTAGAAAGGTGCCTTCTTTCTCCATCCCCTAGGAGGCAGTGTTGCTGTATCAGGTGACTGGCACAATTCACCTCGTGTTTTGCCATTAAATATTGGAAATTGAAAAATGGAAAACCAGCGACGTCGATCTTATAGCGTTTATTTAACACTAGTTGAGAAAGAAATTCAAACCGGGACTTGTTTTCCTAAAGACTCCTCTGCCTAAAAACATTCTTTGTTCTGATTTGGCATCCTGTCATCTTGCGTGTTTTACAATTTATAAATGCAGAACAGGGTGTGACTCATTCCAGTTCAATGGAAGGAGCAACATTCCCTCCTTGCGGATGGCGGGACAAGCCTTGGGCCATGTGAATGGTCGAGACCTTTGTGTGAATGAATACGTTGAAATTGCCTCGGCCACTGGCCTCAAAATCGAACGTACGCTGAGCCACAAATTCACCTTTCACAATTCACAAGGGGAATGAACTTTAAAACCCATATTCAAGGTTTACGAGCCACTTATAACCTTAACTTATTCACTCACATTCCCTAATTTATTTAGGAATTGAAAAGCACGACGTGAAGCGCCATTCGGGGGCACTGATAAAGTGCTGGTCAGACTTCTGGCAATGTTGTTCCCTTCCACAAGGGGGCAGCATTTGCATTTTGTCCATGTCAGCGCTTTGTTAAAGCTTCAGCTGCTGTTAAAGCGCTATATAAATCAATATGTATGTATTGTACTATATTTTGTACAGCCACCCCCATTTCAAGCTCAGATATCTCCAGACCCAATAACTTAGGAATTAACTCATTTTAAAGTCCAAGGTTTCTTACGCTAAATTGAATGTTTATGTAATCCTAAAAATCAATATTCTGTGGATTCTGCGGTTTAAGTGACAATGACGAAAACCCTGGCACTGGACTGGACACATTTTTGCATATCGTCTGGCAGTGAATGCGTTAAGAGCCTTTTGAACATTGTGACCACTAAAATGTGTTTCTGATCTTAACCGAACACTGGCGAAACATCAACACCTGCTTCCCTCATAAACACACAGAGGATAAAAAAAATAATAATTACAATTACCTCATTCACTGCCAGAAGTGCAAAAATGCATCCAGTGCTGTGGCAGGGTTTTTGTCATTTTCACTCAGATTCCAGGACCCACAGAATATTGTGTTTTAGAACTACATAAACATTCAATGCAGCGCAAGAAACCTTAAACTCTCTTCTTTCATCAGAAAAAATATAGTTAATTTTAAATTATATGGGTCTTGAAATGAGGGCAGCTGTCCAAAACAATGCAATACATACATAGTGGTTTATATAGCGCTTTAAAAACAGTTGAAACTGGAACAAAGCGCTTTATTGGCACCCAAACAAGACAAATTTGGGAAAGGCGCTCTACGTCATATTTTCCCGAATAAATTTGTGGATGGCAATGAATGAGTGAAAAAGAAGTCATGAAAATCAGATATACTGTATTTGTGTGAAAGATTTTCAGACAATCTCTCCCCATAGAGATGGTGGAGTGCAGGTGGTTGCATCCAGCAGGGCTGAGAGCGACTTGCATGGGTCCAAGGTCTGTGCAGAAGGGTAGCAGATGGCGAGTCTAACAAGAGCAAAGTCACACTGGGCGCCTCTATCTCGCACCGGTGGAACGGGAAAAGGGGGTGCGCTTCATCCAGGTAGTGGAGGGCAGCTGCTAAAGGGGGCTTATGATGACACCACAGCCTCTGTGGGTAAACCTGCGACTTGCGTGGGTCTTAATGGTGTCCATCGCAAATGTGTGTTTAGTAGAAACACAGTCCAGTCCAATTTGGGGTTTTAAATCACGCAGACTATCAAACTTTTCTTGCATAGTTGCATAGTTGAAAAAGAAGTTGTACAACATCCGTGCTAAACTAAGCTGGCGAAATCCATCAGCCGTACGTGTGGATGACGCAGTGTCGCTTGAGATGGTGCATGAGGATAAAGGTTTTACCGCATTCTGCGCAGTTGTACGGCCGCTCGCCGCTGTGCGTGCGCTGGTGCACGCGCAGGCTGCTCTGCTGCGTGAAGCGCTTTCCGCACTGCAGGCAGCCGTACGGCTTCTCGCCGGTGTGCGTGCGGTGGTGGATGCTGAGGTGCGACGAGCACTGGAAGCCTTTCCCACACACGGCGCACCAGAAGGCGCGCTTGCGCCTGTGGCTTTGCTGGTGCAGTTTGAACTGGTGCAAGCGTGAGAAGGTCTTGCCACACTGCGCGCAGGCAAAGCCACGAGAGAAGTGGCGGTGGGCAGCGTCCGGGCGGGCAAAAGATGCCTGTGAGGCGGTCGCCGGGGGCCTGTCCGGCCGCTGTGGATAGACCTCCTCTTTGCGCGGGTCCGACTGATGTGTTGGTGGAAAGGTGGATGACGGCGGCTCCTTGGGGTACTCGCTGTCATAAACACCATTAGATGGAGCTTGAGGGGATTCTGCCAACCTACGAGGCGGTTCAGGAAATGCATCCGAATATTCGTCCACCACGCTAGAAAATTCTGGGAAAGCCGAGTCAATATCGTCCGCGTTGATGATGGATGCCCAAAGTTGGTGGTCCCGCTCCTCCAGAGACATGTCGGAAAGTTGGTTCTGCTTGGCAGCACCTAGTTGGCATTCGCCCCGGCTAAAGCCGCCCAACGCCGATTCCTCTTTCTCCATCTTGACCAGCATGTTGATCCCGCTTACCTCGGTGCAATGCTCACGCGATGGGAACGAGTCTCCAAAGTCTGAAGCAGTTTTCTGAAGGTCCTCCTCAAACCTCTCGGAAATGTTTGGGTACTCAAAAGATGAACCTTCTGCCACAGAACGAAAATAAGAATGTTAGCATTTACCTTGCGTTTCACATCCAAAGGTTAATTCCGTACTGACCAGAGCCAGTGGGATCGGCGATCCACAGAACCTCTTCCGGCCTCTCTTCCTTGATGGTGAAGGAAACGTTTGTGCCTTCCACCTCAGAACACTGAACAACAAAATAAGAAAAGATGACCCGCTACAATGCATTCAAAACTCTAATTGATTTTTTTAAGCCAGGACAGTAACCAGGTTTGAAATGACAACATGAGTTAGCCCGTAGGTGTGTTAAAAAAATAGTACACTCGTACTTCATCCGAGCCAGATTCTAATATTTCAGGGGAGGGTGACACGTGAGAAAGTATAACATGTGTTTTCTGCTGCCATTGGAAGAACCTGAAACGGTTTAGCGTTACTCACCTTGATCCCTCCTGTTGAATGGACTGTGTATCCTATATCTCGTCCTCTGTCCGCCAAGTTTTCTGGAAATAAAATAAGAAAGTGATGGAGGGTGTGCTCTGTACCATCTTTTATCAATGAGAATGATGTCATCTGGAAGCAGCAGACATAACATGTCTGGAGAGAAAACTTCCAAATGTGCTCAGAAATAGAGACCCTGAATCTTTATTAAAACTAGTGATGTGCCAGACTGTGCTGAGGTTCTTTGTTCACGTGTCAATGACTAAAAAAAACAAATATTATTTCAAGTAACACACGCGCATTCATTCACAACACAACTCCCTGCCATTTTGATCCCATCGTATTTATGGTATCATTTTAATCACTGTCTGTCTTGACATTTATTTTCCTCATAAAGGCGCAATAGAATAAATGAAGCCTCAAGATGCTTCGGCCCAGGAGCGTACCAATAGTATGTAAAGCTTCATTGTGACTGTAAAGTCTCATTGAGGGTTTTGAAAGGCGCTTAGAAATGAAATGTATTATTATTGCTTCGGTTTTCCATCGCTACATGAAACTGAACTCTAATTTGAAAACCTAAACTTTGCTTAAAGCCCTAAGTAACCTTGTGTCGTAACACGTGTTTTAGGCATTTTAATAGTTTTGCTGTAAAAACTATTTCCCTTAGATAAAGGCGCGGTGGTCTTTGTAGTGATGCTCCTTACCAAATACTCGCTGCATCTGCGCGTTTTTATTCTCGATCGCTTGAAGCTTCCTTTTCAACATCTCGTTCTCGCTCTGCTTCCGCGAGATTTCCAGGTGCAGGAAGGCACTATTGTCATCGACAAGCTTGCTGATTTCGGCGACCGCCGCCTTCACCAAAACTTCCATGATGGACGACAGCTGCGTTTGAAAAGCGACACAAGCCATGTTTCCTTTCATCTACGACCACACTAGCATGGGGAAACGACAAAAAAGGCGTGCTTTTACGAGCTAAATGACGTTTTAACAGCACGCGGATATTGGGAAAAGCATTCCATCCCGACTCACAAACTCACTTCCGGGTGAGGCGGGAACGCACAGGACGTTTATAGTAACGTGATGACGTAAATACGTAATGACGTGATTATCACCTCATATTGATCAAAATGTGTACTGTATTTTTCTTGCCAAACATCATATTCATAAATCTAAATTTTGTGGGAGGAAACCCCTATTTGTAATATTTCAAAATGAAATGAAACTATATCAGAAAACAATTCAACCATCTGCCGACCCAAATGCTATCAAAACACATGATTTGTTGATGAAATATGGCATAGGATGATGTGCTTGCCGAATTCATCTGGTGTCCCCCCCCCCCTCTCTTTTTTGTCAATTTCACTATGTTGTGCAGACTCGATGGAATGTTAAAACCCCTGGCACCCCCCTCCCCCCGCTCTATCTCTCTTCTATTTTGTTCTTCTTGTAAAATGATTATCTGTCAGGAACTCCTATTTCCTGTGCGATCAGGTACTGTCTCATACGCGATTATGTCACCTAATGTATGTTGCCAACTATTTGGAAAATATCAAGTATGCAGAAATATTTGCTGAGACACACCTCAGATGTACTTTTAGAAGCTCCACAAGCTATTCAAAACCAATGGTTTTGTCTACTTTTGTTGTGTTTTGTTTGCAGTGTTGTTTGTTTGTTTGTTTGTTTCTGTTGCTTTGTATGTTTGCATGCCATTTGAATTAATTTAAAAAAAAATGTGTACTGTATTTAAAACCAAAGCTCGTATTTGATGCATGGAGATATTAGGAAATAATTTCGAAGTATAAGTAGTTGCTAGTGATAATATCGGTTGATGAAGCGATTCCAATTCCAACTTTGTTAAATGTCTTTGAAAATGAAAATACATGTAAAATGTCATTAAATGATCTTGCAGTACAGTTAAGTGGGTGTCCAGAATAAACTTGAAATGTGTTTTATTTAGAGCTGATGATGCTCACAACAGTTTTGTTTGGCTGTTTAACAATCAGGCAACGACACACTTGACAAATCCAATCCAAATGTGGAATATTTTGCACGATGAACAAAAGACCAATAAGCACACAGTTAAGGGTACATAAATACATGGTGACATCAGCAACAACAAAAAGTAATCAGAATTCCAGGTTGCTGTTATCGTACAAAATGTCAGTCATTTGAAACGCTGCAGAAGTTGACATACTATAATGTGGATTATACAGTATCTGTATGTATGTGTCATTCGTTTTGTTTATTCCTATAATGCAAGAAATGTGCAATATTGATGTTTTCTCAATAGTGTATAGTGGTTGCAGAAACATCTCGATAGTGATATTACAATTAAAAATAACTTAACCCTTGGTGTTTGCCAAAAACTAACAAAGTGGGCTTAAATGTCACAGCTTGTTTGCTTGAGCTTCTGGGTTCAGGGAAGATTCACAGCAGAGCCAAATAGCAAAATGGACGGTTGAATCTCGTCTGTGTAAGCTCTCCGTCGTACAGGAGTGGTCCATAGATGAAAAGGTTTCCTCAGCCGTCATCTGTACTTCTTTGACGGTGTCAGACGTTTCACTTCTCATCAACATGACTATTCCCTGAAGCTACACTGATTACTTCTTTTGTCCTGACTGATGATGGTCTATGACTGGCCATGATTGCCCCGTTCGCTCTTGTATCACCTCATCAGCATGACTAAGCCTATGTGGTGACGATCTAAGTAGTCACAATCGGAATTAAACCTCACACCACCACCATGGTAATTTAGTGAAGGGTTTGCTGTTTTATAAAAGTAGTGCATTTTACTCCCTTCAAACCCTTTATTTTCTTTTGCTCAGATTTTAAGCTCACTGTCGTCAAATGAGTGATTGCTAGCTTTTAGGTGCATAAATACTGCAGATTGAGGGCCTGCAATGTTGAGTCTTTTTTGAGAATTTGTTTAGTCTCCCCAATGTATCAAATAAACTACATTACTTTGTTTTTCATTTGGCAGTCTATCTTTTGGATGCACTTATTTTTGTCTTAAGGTGTTTATCGGTTTGAAATAAGTAGGAATTTTGTGTTGCCAAAGGACCTTTGTAAATTTTCAGAAACAGCTGCAATATAAGGTACTGCTACTCATCTCCTTTTTTGTTGAATCAGTTGAATTTCGTTAATTCTGATTCCACAAACTCAATATTAATCAGTCTACCGTAGTTGGGGCACATAAAATATACAGCAAAAGAAATTGGACTTCCCATTTAAACATAACAATTACTTACATGTGCGGTGCAGGTATTACTTTTGTCCACTTGGAGTCACCATCCTCATGTACCCGTGGTGCATGTGTGAGTTGGCGTGCATGGCTTTCATAGAAAGGCCTAGCGAGTGACGCCTTGACATCCATAGTGTGAGTTCTAAGGATGTGAACGTGATTGTTTTCTTCCCGTTTAGCGGTTTCCATCGCCAAAATTGAAACTAGATGAGTTCAGAGAAACAAGTTCTGAAATGTTATCTCTACTGGTGAAGCTTCATGTGGAGCTGCAGTTTGTCGTCGTGGTCAAAGTCCTGACCACAGACATCACACTTGAACATCGCTTCACTTTTGCACTGGTGCCTCTCAAAAAGAACAAATGAGTCAAAACTTTGCCCGCACGACGAACAAATGTAGCAATTCTGAGCCGAGTCAGAGGATGGCAGACCGAAGTTGAGGATGGTCCCATCCTCTGGCGCCGCCATTCCCGCCTGCGAGAACGGATCCATCATATCCATCGCACTCTTGGGGGCGTAATCTCGCCATTCACCGGTGTCTAAAACCTCGCCATACGTGTGACCGATAACCGAGTCGGCCAAGGCTAACGGTCCGAGCGAGGGATCAGTGGGTATTTCCTGCGAGCAAGTTTCGGGCATCGGGCAGGTGATGGGGTGCAGTCCCTGCCTTTCCCCGTTCTTGTCTGAAAGAATACAGAAAGGCAACACAATTAAATGAACTACATCCTCTGTTTTTCTGGGTAATTTTTATTTGGTAAGAGGGTGGTTATTACGGATGACTGACAAGAGGAGGAAGCTGAATCATATGACCCCAGTATTCTGTGTGTTGTGCAGTTTTAACAATGTAAAATGTCTACAATACATAATTTATGTTGTGCTTTCACAAAAGCTATTGCTGTAACAAATCGCTATCCTTAACTCCTAGAAATATAAAAATGACAGACGTAGCTAGCTATATAGTTAGCTTGCTAGCTATATAGAGACGCTCCCCAGCTTACGAACATTCGAGTAATGACAAACGGTACATACGAACATTTTTGCGGGTACTGTATTTCAAAAAACGTTTGGACAGAGATGCTGTAAGTTACATTTTGTATTGCGCGTCTTTTTCCGGCCAAGCTCGCTTGTAATTACTGAATTAAGTGCCAGCAGCTTCAGTAATGGCTTACTGAAGACCCAAGGATAGACGTTTTCGTACGACAGTAGGTGTGAATTTATTTAGTACCGTGTCTCTTCATATGGCAGTTGAGGCTGGACTTCTGGTTGAAGCATCGTCCGCAGGTGGGGCATCCGTAGGGCTTCTCGCCCGTGTGGATGCGCAAGTGTCGCTCCAGATGGCCAGCACGCACAAACATCTTACCGCAGTATGAGCAGAAGAAGCACTTCTTGGGCCGGGACGCTTGGGAGGAGTCGGCGCCATTTCGTGGGTGGCCAGAGAGCTCCCACGGCAGACCGCGGGGGTCAGAGGTTGCACAAGGGTAAGGCAGCTGGGATGGCATTATATGGTTGTTGTTTCCTATGTAAGGTTTTTCAGGGAATGTGAATGTGCTGCAAGAGGCCTCGGCGTGAGGTGGGATAAGATGAGCTCCCACCGGGACCCCCGTGCCATTCTGTGGAGTCCAATCACTTGCCTCCCCACATGACTTTTGATTGTCTGCCACTTCCCTTTCAGGTTGTGTCACACTCTCCTCCACGGGCTCTGATTTAATCGTTGCGGGATGGGGGGGATCCGGACACTTAGCAGAAATGTGATCGGTCACCGACGTAATGTTGTCGCCTGCTGGACAAACACCTGTCGTGTTTGTACTTGGGGGCTTTGTTGGGGGGTGTTGGAAGTTAGTGGGTGCCGACTGAAGACCTGAAAGGACAAGTCGTTGATTGGAAACTTAAAAGGGAACTCAAGGAAAATGTTACTCTAAACATGGAACTCTGGTTAAGATTACACTGACGAAATAAGAATAAAACACTTTCAACAATGCGTTTTAATCAATTTCAGGGTGCTGCTATTCTGTCCGATACCACCGCCTGCTGTTGACAAGAACTGATATCAAAGTGCAACTCGGGCTTGCATTGTGAACGTCAGAGCTCTCCCTTTTACCTGGGTTCGGACGAATGACGCTGACAATGCCGCGTGCTGGAGAATAATGAAAATGGATGATGAACCTGCTTCATTGTATTAAACTTTTTTGGGCCATGTTACTAATTCATCCAGAACAGAACCAATGCGGAATATTAAAGTGTCCTTGAGAGTTTTGAAATGCGCTTATAAATGAAATATATTATTATTATTTAAGACTTTC
Organism: Hippocampus bargibanti; assembly: GCF_051943395.1. Taxonomy (NCBI): domain Eukaryota; kingdom Metazoa; phylum Chordata; class Actinopteri; order Syngnathiformes; family Syngnathidae; genus Hippocampus; species Hippocampus bargibanti. Next base: position 13,534,978 of record NC_142744.1, on the reverse strand, counting down.
AAACACCCACTCGTTATATCGATATCGGTTATATCGATAGTACTGCTTATTACAATACTATTTCTATGAACGCAAGGAGAAAATTTACATGCTGCAGGATCGGATATATCGATAGTCCGGTTATATCGATATTTTCTCCGACTCCCGAAAATATCGATATAACGAGACTTTACTGTCTGTCTGTCTGTCTGTCTGTCTGCATGCATGCATGCATGCATGTATGTATGTATGTATGTATGTATGTATGTATGTATGTATGTATGTATGTATGTATGTATGTATGTATGTATGTATGTATGTATGTATGTATGTATGCATGTATGTATGTATGTATGTGTGTATTTCTTTATCTAGTTATCCAGTTATTTAGTTATCCATTTATTTAGTTATTTATCTATTTATTTGGTTACTTATCTATTTATTTAGTTACTTATCTATTTATATAGTTAATTTGTAAAAATAAATACATGAATAGATAACTACCACAATAAAGCACATGACAAAGACAGTGACATTCAAACCCAATATATAAAATAATATATAATATATAAATTAATAAATACACAAATAAATACAAAAATAACCAAACAAATAAATAAACAAATAAGTGCATACATAATCACATGAATAAATATGTAAATAAAAAAAACTAATAAATAGTTAGATGAATAAATGAATAAATAAATGAATAGAGGAATACATGAATACAATTTTTTTTAACGTGGGTCAATTATTCATCAAAATCTAATTTCGCCAAATACAATCGACATCTGCCTCAAAATTATCAGTCAGGCACGACCATTGTTCATCTATCTGTGCCAAGCAGAAGTGAAGGCGGGATATTACACAAAAAAAAAAAAAAAATCAGTGTGGGGCATGTGCGAGTTGGTCTCTACTCGAGCTCTAGTTAACAAAACAACAGCAACAAGGGATCAAATTGACTTGTGACTTACTTCGCTGGTGGATCTTGACGTGCCCCTTGAGGCTGCACTTCTGGTTAAAGCGTCGCCCGCAAACATCGCAACGGTACGGCTTTTCCCCCGTATGTATCCTCTTGTGACGCTCCAGGTTTCCGGAATGTTCGAAACATTTCCCACAGTAGGGGCAATTGAAGCCGCGCTTGAACATCAGGCGATTGACCATGCGGCGTCGCATGTTGTTGTACAAGTGTCGGTGTGGCCCGCGACTGGGAGCTCCCGTCTGCCGGACATCAGCCGGAACGTCACTTTGATTTTCGCAAGGTTTTTCTGTCGGTAGTCCGGGTTGATCGCATCCCTCCTGTTCTGTGGGTTCACGCTTGACCACCACTTCGACATTGGGAAAGTGGCTTTGGACCTGTACTGGCCTCTCAGCTTCAGCGACAACTGTGGACAAAGAAGCACATTTTCTGACATTTTAACAGAGCAAAGTATAAACCTCACCATCAGAACCAATAAATAATCAAAAATATCTGATGATTCAAAAAGCATGAATAGTTGGTTCATTGAAAACTCAAAGACTAAATAAAAAGTGTCCTTTATGTTGACTGAAATGCTGGAGAATAATGAAAATCGTGCTTTTGAAACTTTTTTTAATCTTTGCCTCATTTACTTAACTCCTGAGTAGCAAAGTACAGCCACGCAAAGATTGACCGTCGAATTAAGCATGTTAATATCTTAAGCCAGGGATGTCAATGGATGCTACATCTTCGTGTTTGCTTTCAACATTTAGCTTGTAGCAGACGTACACATTTCACCATGGCATCCCTCATCCATTGGTGAAAAGGACGCTTTGATCCTCTCTCTAGAACAGCGTCATGCAGTAAAGAGGTTACAGAAAGTACTTAAGAATGAATGACTCTCCGTGTCTTTGTGTTGTCATATTATTTATAATTTAGTTTTTTTCTTCTTTTGACTTCAAGATGGTGCCGCGAGAGTACATGCTTTTACAGCAGCTCCTGTATTTTAGTTTTCTACTTCTTTCTTTCCTTTCCTCTTCCTTTCATAACTTTGATGCTGTGAAAGTTAAATTTCTCCACTGCGAGACTAATAAAGGTAAATCCAATCCAACGACATCCCTGCTCCACTGGAGAAAAGGATGCTTTTATCCTCCCCTATTTCATCTAGAACTGCTTCATGCAACAAAGAAGATGCAGAAAGTGCTCAAGATTGAATGACTATCTGTGTCTTTGGTGTTGTGTCACATTATTTGATACAGTAAAGTCTTGTTATATCGATATCGGATATATCGATAGTCCCGGTTATATCGATACTATTTCTATGCACGCACGGAGAAAATTACATGCAAACAGGATCGGATATATCGATAGTCCCGGTTATATCGATATTTTTTCGGACTCCCTTGAATATCGATATAACGAGACTTTACTGTAGTTCATTTTTTTGTTGTTTTGACTTCAAGATGGTGCCGCGAGAGTGGCTGCCTTTACAGCAGCTCCTGTATTTTGTTTTTCTAGTTCTTCCTTTCCTCATACTTTCTTGTGAAATGTAAATTTCTCCACTGCTGGATTAATAAAGGCTAATCCAGTCCAATCCAAACTCATTTTAGTCATTGTAATGAAGTATTTTGGAAACTGTGTCCATCTAGGAAACATGTTTTCTCCCCTTTGTCTTTAAATTCGTTTTGGTCTAAATAGAAGCATGTGAGATTAAAAAAAACATAACTGAGTTATCCCATTGATATTGAAATGTGGTCAAATATTACTCAACGCTGCTGCCCGAGAGATCGTCAATGATTTTATCATTTAAGAAGAAATGTCATTCCAGGAAGTTATCTGTAAGCTTCTTGCAAATGTCGTGAGGTATATTTCAGTAACGGGTTGTGAAGAAGTTTAAATTTGAGTATTTTATAAAATGAATAAAGTGGTAAATTATAAGGTGCAAAATTTATATGTTTTGAGTAACCCAACATCATCAGTGGGGTGGCAGCGGGTATTGTAACATGGTCCCAGACTGTAATATGAGAGTACGTACAGGTATATGATTCACGTGTTGTATTACTCCGGTACCGTTCAAACGTTACCCTCAACACCGTAGAAGACACAAATGCCTCTTTGACGTTTACCATAAAAGTTCAAATTCTCTGATGTTTACAAAAACGTGTGTGTTGGCATGTTAAGAGCACAGTAAGATGTACTCCAACCGGGGTGTCAGGGTGCCCACCTCGTGAGTGTAGTTGATGATGTTGCGCTTCCCGCAGGCTGTCCGCCGTGCGGTGGGCGGCTCTTAGCTCGCCGTGCAGCACTTCCATGCTGCTCCTCAGCCGCCGAATCTCGTGGTCCCGCTGGGTCACCTCGAGGCGTAGCACCACCATGCCATCCTCTACCACTTTGGTGATCTGCGCCGCAGCGGCGTTGCAAAGGGCGGTAATGATGGAGCCGATCTGGCCGTGAAGTGCTGCGCCACTCGACATGATAACGGCGAGAGGGCCACGGGAAAATCCCTCAACCACTGGTGGGGTTTACACTTTGGAGGGGCCTGGTTGAGTTACTTCAGCGTGGTCATCGTGCACAAGTTAATTGCGTGTAAACACAAATGCGGCTTAGGCCGGAAATCGGGGTGAACGTAATACGGTAAAGCAACCCCAAACGACGTAAAACGTAATTTCGGGTTCAATGTTGTACCGTAAAGCAACTCCAAAAGACGCAAAACGTAATTTGATTGAACGTAGTAACGTACACTAACTCCAAACGACGAAAAAAGAAAATTGTGTCCGACGGAAATCCTGCAGCGTTTCGTTTGTGTAATCCCTCAGTCGTACAGGAATGATCCTTCGAGGAAAGGGTTTCTTCAGCCGTCATCTGTACTTCTTTGAATGCGTCTGATGTTTCGCTCTTCATCCGAAGAGCTTTGTTAGCGAACGTCTGTTTACGCTCTCAGTCGTACAGGAGTCGTCCATCGATGAAAAGGCTTCTTCAACTGTCATCTGTACTTTAGCGTTTCGCTCCTCAGCCGACAAGCTTTGTCAGTGAACTACAATTTTGCTGGTAGCTCTGGCCCTATATATATATCCCTAATATACAGGGGTGGCGGGGCCAGACCCCTGCTTTGATAGGTCTCTGCTCTAAGGTTGGGGGGGGGGGCAGTGGACTAATCCCTGAAGCGAACCTGTTTACTTCTTTTGTCCTGTCTGATTACGGTCTGTGATTGGCCCTGATTGCTCCATTCACCCTGGTATCACCTCATCAGCATGACTAAGTCTATGTAATAACAATCTCAGCACTCTGTTGTAAGCATGATCCAAATTGAACCTCAAACCACCATGGCGATTTATTGAAGGGTTTTGCTGTTTTACAAAAAATGCTTCCCTTACTCCCCTTTCAAACCATCTATCTTCTTTAGCTAAATTTTCACCTCACTGTCGTCAAATGAGTGGTTGCTAGCTTTTAGGTGGTCGGTTTGAAATAAGTGGGAATGTTGTGTTGCCATAGGACCCTTTGATGAAAAGGTTTCTTCAGCCGTCATCTGTACTTCTTTGAAGGTGTCGGACGTTTCGCTTCTTATCCAAGAAACTTCGTCAGAAAACTAAAGTCGTACTGGTAGTTTAGGCCCTATATATATCCCTACTGTCCAGACATAGCGGTGCCGGTCTCTGCTATGATAGGTCCCTACTCTCAGGTTGGGGGGAGCAGGAGACTACTCCCTGCAGCTGCTCCACTGATAGTTCCTGTCGTTATGACTAACGACTGGCGTGATTGCCCCACTTTGACCGGTATCACCTCATCAGTATTACTAATCCTATGTTGCCTAAGCAGGCTATTGTATGAACGATCCAAATTGAACCTCACCCCACCAAACCGGTTTAAGGACCCTTTGTAGTTTTTTTCTGAAACACCTGCAATGTAAGGTACGTCTACTCTTCTCCTTTTTTTGTATCTTCAGGATGTTTGGTTTCTTTCCCTATTCTTTTCTTTTGACATTTGTTAAAAGACCACAGAGGGTAACCACAGTTTGTGAGTGCTCTCCTGACATGTTTTGACTCCTTTTCTTTACCTTCAACGCGTGTTGGTATTTGTTTAGCTCTATGCTGGAGGGCTCTGATAAGTCCTAGTTTGTATTGTATTGGGTGATTTGATTCAAAAAGCAGTTAGTGTGCATAACCTTTCTTAAGACTTTTGTTTTTAGCTCTCTGTTGTGTTTGGGAGCCTTTTGCTGAGCGAGTTGCTTGTCCTGTAGCCACAAAGGGACATATGTCTTCTTGTGCCGGTCCCAAGCCCGGATAAATACAGAGGGTTGTGTCAGGAAGGGCATCCGACGTAAAAGCTTGGCCAAAACAAACATGCGGATCAAACCTCTAAAGACACTGATTTGCTGTGGCGACCCCTTGAAGGGAAAAGCCGAAAGGAAAAAAGTCCTCTTCTATTATTATTTTGTAGTCCAAAAAGGCTAGTTGGTTTTCTTTAATGTCCTCGCGAGTAAATTTAAGATTGATGTCCACAGAGTTGAGGTGATCTGCTAACCAGTTTCACCCATGATGGAAAATAATGGAAAATCACCCATAATGGAAAAATAATAAAAAACAAGAAATTCAATCCCTCACAGATCACCTCAACTCTAGTAGTGTGGTGTAGTTTATTCCCTACATTGTACAAATGATTGTAAAGAGCAATACGTTGGGGAAACTAAACGAATGCTCAAAGAAAAGACTTTATCAACATCGCAGGGAAAATGCTTGCAGGCCTAAATCTGCAGTACATATGCACCTAAAAGCAGGCAACCACTCATTTGATGACAGTGAGGTTAAAATCTGAGCTAAAGAAAATAAATGGATTGAAAGAGGAGGAAAAGAAGCAATTTTTATAAAACCGCAAAACCCTTCACTAAATCGCAATGGGAGTTTGCAACACACTTCTTAGATTATTACCACGCAGGCTTTGTCATGCTGATGAGGTGATACCAGAGTGAATGGGGCAATCAGGCCAGTCATAGTCCATAATCAGTCAGGACAAAAGAAGTAATCAGTGTAGCCTCCAGGAATAGTCCTCTGCTCCCCCCCAACCTTAGAGCAGGGACCTATCAAAGCAGTAGTCTCGCACCGGCACCTCTGGACAGTAGGGATGTATACAGGGCCAGAGCTACCAGCACAATTTTATCAGTGAAAAGGTTTCTTCAGTCGTTATCTGTACTTATTTGAAGGCATCGGACGTTTCGCTTCTCATTCGAAAATCCTCGCCAGCGAACTAAATTTGTGCTGGTAGCTTTGGTCCTACATATCCCTAATGGACAAAGGTGGCGGTGCCAGATCTCTGCTTTGATAGGTCCCTGTACTGAGGTTGGGGGAGCAGTGGACTACTCCCAGAAGCTCTTCTGATCACTCCTTTTGTCCTGTCTGGTTATGTTCTGACTGGCCCTGATTGGCCCATTTGCCCTGGTATAACGTCATTAGCATGACTAAGCCTACGTGTTAACGATCTAAGAAGTCTGTTGTAAGCATGATCCAAATTAAACCTCAAACCCCCATGGCGATTTAGTGAAGGGTTTTGCTGTTTTAAAAAATTTGCTTCCTTTACTCCTTTTCAAATCATCTATTTTCTTTAACTAAGATTTTAATGTCACTGTCGCCAAATGAGTGGTTGCTAGCTTTTAGGTGCATAAGTACTGCAGATTGAGGCCCACTAGCATTGTCCCTGCGATGTGGATAGTCTTTTTTGAGCATTTGTTTAGTCTCCTCAATGTATTGCTCTTTATAATCTTCATTTTTACACTGTATAGAATGAACTACATTACTTTGTTTTTCATTTGACATCCTATCTTTTGGCTGCACTAATTTTTGTCTTGAAGTATTTATCGGTTTGAAACCAGTAGTAATTTTTTTGTTGCCATAGGACCCTTTGTAGTTTTTCCGAAACCCCTGCAATGTAAGGTACTGCTACTCCTTTCCTTTTTGTATTTTCAGGATGTTTGGCTTCTTTCCCTCTTCATTTCTTTTGACATGTGTTAAAAGATCAATGAGGGTAACCACAATTTGTGAGTGCTCTCCTGACATGTTTTGAATCCTTTTCTCTATCTTTGGCGCTTGTTGGTATTAGTTTAGCCCTATGCTGGAGGGTTCTGATAACTCCTAGTTTGTATTGTATTGGGTAATTTGATTCAACTCTAGCAATGTAATGTAGTTTATTCCCTACATTGTAAAAATGTATATTGTAAAAAGCAATTCGTTGGGGAAACTAAACAAATGCTCAAACAGAAGACTTTATCAACATTGCAGGGATAATGCTTGTGGGCCTCAATCTGCAGTACATACACTCCTAAAAGCAAGCAAGCACTCATTTGACAACAGTGAGGTTAAAATCTTAGCTAAAGAAAATACATGGTTTGAAAGGAGAGTAAAAGAAGTAATTTTTTGTAAAACAACAAAACCCTTACCAGAGAGAATGCAACAATTAGGCCAGTCATAGACAAGTCATCAGATTAGCTTCAGGGAGTAGTCCACTGCTCTCCCCAACTTTAGAGCAGGGACCTATCAAAGCAGAGGTCTGGCACCGCCACCTCAGTACATCAGGGATATACAGTATAGGGTCAGAGCTAACAGCACAACTTTAGTTCGCTGATGAAGCTTTTTGAATGAGAAGTGAAACGTCAGACACTTTCAAAGAAGTACAGATAAGGGCTGAAGAAACTTTGTTAGCGAACTAAAGTTGGTAACTCGGACCCTATATACCTAATGGACAAGGGTGGCCGTGCCAAACACTGATAGGTCCCTGTTCTAAGGTTGGGGGGGGCAGTGGAGCACTCCCAGAACCCAATCTGATTATTTCTATAGTTCCATCCCTGGCTCTGGATTCACCTCATCTGATTACCTCTAACGTTCTGTGGACACAATATTAAATTTACTCGCGAGGACATTAAACGGAACCAACTAGCCTTCCTGGACTGCAAAGTAATTATAGAAGAGGACAGAGAGCTAAAAACAAGTCTTTAGGAAGGCTACACACACTGACTGCTTTTTGAATCAAATCACCCACTACAACACAAACTCGGAGTTATCAAAACCCTCCAGCATAGAGCTAAACAAATACCAAACAAGCGTTGAAGGTAAAGAAAAGGAGTCAAAATATGTCAGGAGAGCACTCACTAACTGTGGTTACCCTCTGTGGTCTTTTAACAAATGTCAAAAGAAAAGAATAGGGAAAGAAACCAAACATCCTGAAGAAACAAAAGCAGAGGGAGCAGTACATTACAAGGGTTTCTACAAAGGGTCCTATGGCAACACAACATTCCTACTTATTTCAAACCGATCAATACTTTAAGACAAAAATTAGTGCCTCCAAAAGATAGGCTGCCAAATGAAAAACAAAGTAATGTAGTTTATTTGATACATTGTGAACATGAAGACTGTAAAGAGCTATACCTTGGGGAGACTAAACAAATGCTAAAAAAAAATCGCAGGGACAATACTAGTGGGCCTCAATTAGCAGTACATATGCACCTAAAAGCAAGCAACCACTCATCTGATGACAGTGAGGTGAAAATCTTAGGCAAAGAAAATAGATGGTTTGAAAGGGGAGTAAAGGAAGCATTTCTTGTACAAAAGTAAAACCCTTCACTAAATCGCCAGGGTAGTTTGAGGTTCAATTTGGATCGTGCTAACAACAGAATTCTTGGATTGTTACCACATAGGCTTAGTCATGCTGATTAGGTGATACCAGAGTGAATGGGGCAATCAGGACCAATCATAGACCATAATCAGATAGACACAAAAGAAGTGACAGATTAGCTCCAGGGAGTCGTCCTCTTCTCCCCCTACTTTAGAGCAGGGACCTGTCAAAGCAGAGGTCTGGCACCCCCCCCCCCCTCATTCGGGATTTATATAGAGCCAGAGCTACCAGCACAACTCAGTGGCCCTTTAACAAATGTCGAAAGAAAGGAATAGGGAAAAAAACCCAAACATCCGGAAGAAACAAAGCAGAGGAGGAGCAGTACCTTACATTGCAAGGGTTTCTGAAAAACTACAAAGTCCTATAACAACACCAAATTCCTATCTATTTCAAACCTATAAATACCTTCAGACAAAAATTAGTGCATCCAAAAGATAGACTGCCAAATAATAAACAAAGTAATGTAGTTTATTGGATACATTGTAAAAATGAAGATTGTAAAGAGCAATACATTGGGGAGACTAAAGAAATGCTCAAAAAAGACTATCAACATCGCATGGTTAATCCTCGTGGGCCTCAATCTGTAGTACATATGCACCTAAAAGCAAGCAACCACTCATTTTACGACTGAGGTTTAAATCTGAGCTAAAGAAAATTGATAGTTTGAAAGAGGAGTCAGAGAAGCAATTTTTATTAAACAGCAAAACCCTTCACTAAATTGCCATGGTGGTTTAAGGTTTAATTTAGACTGTGCTTACAACAGACTTCGTAAGCCGATACCACATAGGCATTTTCATGCTAATGAGGTGAAACCAGAGCCAGGGATAGAACATTAGGGGTCATCAGAGAGGTAATCAGATTGGCTAATGAAATGAATCCAGGGCCAAAGATAGAACAAAAGTGGTAATCAGAGTGGAGAGGTAATCAGATTGGCTAATGAGGTGAAATTGGAGCCAGGGATAGGACAATAGAAGTAATCAGATTGGCTTCAAGGAGTGCTCCACTGCTCCCCCAACCTTCGAGCAGGGACCTATGAGAGCAGAGGTCTGGCACGGCCACCTCTGTCCATTTGGAATATATGGACAGTTACCAGCACATCTTTAGTTCGCTGACGAAGCTCTTCGGATGAGGAGCAAAACATCCGACGGCCAAAGAAACCTTTTCCTCCTGCGGCGAGTAGTGCCTTGAAAAGACACAATGCAAGTTTGCGAGGAACAAATAAACAAATATTTATTTGAATTTATTTTTTATTTGATTGGGTATTTTACAAATTAATGTCGCTATGTACATTACACAGCAAAGATTTGTTTTTTTTACCAAAAATAGAAATACAAATTATTGTTCATGATTACAATAATTTAAATAATGACATCTTGATGCAGCCTTTGACAGAAAAGATTTATTGGAGGTTCTTTTTTAAAAGAACCACTTTAGCCTTTTGAGGAGCAGGAAATGATACTTATGTTTCTTACATGGATCTTATCTTCAATCTAGTGTTTTGAATGACGAATTTCCTCTTGACGGACGATAAGGGGACAAAAAATGTGCCTGGTGAAATTTTGTTTGTATAAAAGGTTCCAGCCGTGGAGAAACGGTTGATAAAAAGTATCCAACTTGATGATGGGAGTTTACAGAGATCAGAATCAAAATGACGCCAAAAATACCATTGAGCTCAATTCCATTGACAAGCCTTCCTATGAAGAAGCAGAGCCTGGAGACAAAAGTAAACCTATAATTCACTTTTCAGCTGTCCCGTTGATGCGTAATTGCTGATAAAAACAAAATGATTCGTTCTGAAATGTTTGGGATGAAACTATCCACTCATATTCAAACAGATATGAGAGCTCAACGGATTGCGCTTCACAGTGAGGATGGACAAAAATATATGATACAGTACACATTTTGAATCACATATGATTTTGCATTTTTTGTTTTGTTCAGAAGGCCTAAGATTAATTTCTTACCATTTACAACAGCAGCATTATTTCATTTTTTTCAGATTTTTTTTTTAATGTTACCCCATGATCTGTTTTAGATTTTTTTTTAGTAATATACATAACATCTTTCCATTAAAAGAGATTTGATATGTATCTCCGTCTAGAATATGATTCAAGGAGGCTTCATTTTAAGGTGTCAGTTGGGTTTATTTAATTTCATTTATATGGTATATGTATCCACTCCTTCATGATCTGAAGCACTTTATCCACATGAGGGTCATGTGTTGGAGGCCATCCCAGATATCTTTGGGCACCAAGCAGGTTACACCCCAAAGTGGTTGTCTGCCAATTGCAGGGAACATAGACAAAAAAAAAACATTCGCGTTCTCAATCACACCCCGGGACAATTGAGAGTGTTCCTTTAACCTGCCACGCATGTTTTTGGAATGTGGGAGGAAACCGGAGCACCCAGAGAAAACCCAAAGAGGCACGGGGAGGACATGCAAAATCGGCATGAGGACAGCATACAAACTCCATACAGAAAAGCCGGGCCCGGACCCTTGTTTTTTAAAATTCTGACACATTATATATATATATATATATATATATATATATATATATATATATATATATATATATATATATATATATATATATATATATATATATATATATATATATATGTAACGGAGTTGTGCGCTTAGATTATTAAATTATGAAGGAAGTGACGCAACGGCGCACAGTGTGGCACTATGTCCCGCCCATAGTTTCCAGAACAATCTCGAGGAGATTCAGGTTAATCACAAGACGAAACCCATGCGACTTCACCCATCCCTTCTGCCATACTGTGTTGCAGAAATAAAAGAAATAAAAAGACACATCCACGCGTCTCGTCTTCATTAATACAGCAGCATCGTGGAGATGAAGACAGTCACTGTTGTGACACCAGTCACATATATATATATATGTTTATAGACACACACAATTTGCTGCTTCATTCATTTTCATGTTCAACTTTTTTTTTTCAATGAAACAAATTGGGTGGGAAGTCGCTTTTAGTGAGCGTGGTTGCTCATAAAAATATTTGAAAAACTTGCATGTCGTATATATATATGAGATCACTAAAAACTTGGAATGTGTCACCTCCTGAAATGTCATCTGTCAGGCACGTATCATTTCGCTCAAACTGCACTCAGGATCGAAAAATGTTCCTTCATCTCCCGTTGTGCACATCAGTGACGTGCACAGCGAGACGTACCATACAACAATGCATTGTTGTCGTTCAAATCAAGTTTTTCTTGTTGCGCAAAACTAAGTGCTGTATAAAGTTTCACATGCGATACTTACACTGGAGTTCAACGTGTTCATTTTTCATCATGTGCAAGTTTTATATATCATAATGTGCAAGTTTTATATATCTCTGGCTTGTCAATAAAATTGTCATTACTGTTTCTAAAAAAAACAGATGTTAGGTTCATTGAAGACAGAAAAGTTTTGAAACTCTACATTGTCTCCAGCATTGACAAATTTGGGTATTTTTAACTCATTCACAAATTTATTCGGGAATTGAAAATATGATGTCGAGCGCCATTCCCGAATTTGTTCGGGTTTTGTTTTTTCTTGTCTGTGTGCCGATAACGCGTTCTCCATGGCCTCTGGTGTTGTTTTTACTTCCACAAGGGGCATTTCCCCTTTTTCCACGTTAGAACGTTTTCTTCAGCTGTTGTTAAAGCGATATATAAATCAATATATATGTATTGTATTGTATTTTGTACAGACGCCCTTATTTCATGCTCAGAAACTCCAGACCCATATAATTTAGGAATTAACACTTTTTTTCTGGTGAAAGTAGAGAATCTAAGGTTCGTTGGATTGGATTGGATATGCCTTTATTAGTCTCACAGTGGAGAAATTTACATTTCACAGCAGCAAAGTGATGAAAGGAATGAAAGTAGAAAAACGAAATACATGAGCTGCTGGAAAGGCAGCCACTCTCAGTTATGCTGCATTAAATGTTTCTGTAGTCCTAAAATTCAATATTCTGTAGGTCCTGGAATTTGAGTGACAATGACAAAAACCCTGGCACTGGGGTGGACACATTTTTTTGCACATCGTCTGGCAGTTAACGAGTTAAGTTTATTGAACACCAAAAAATAGTCTGGTGCTGAGAAAGCGGATACTTGGCATAAGGCAAATTGTTTGAGGTGTATATGTGAGTGTGGCTGCTGAAATATGTTTAAACCAGTTCTATTGGCAGACCCTTCGTCTGAGGCAGGAGTGTCCAACCCAAGTCTCGAGGGCCCCTTTCCAGCTTGTTTTCAATGTCACCCTACTCCAACGCACCCGATTCAAGTGAGCAGCACTGCAGCAATTTCTTCGAAGCCCAATCAGAATGTTTGAATCAGTGTGTTGGAGTTTGGAGTCACCAGACATGGGCGTCCCTGGACCGTGCTGCTGGTGCCTCTGACATTCAGTCAGCTGATCTGAGCCATTTGTAATTTTTTTCTCTGTGATGTCACATTGTATTGCTGACCCCAGTGACTCACATTGACTGTATTTGTAAAGATAACGCAGTCATTTCTTTCCCATGTTCAGAAAACATGACAGAAAGAATGTTTTTGTTTTCTTTCGTTATTTATTTTTAATTACGTGTCCAATATTTTTGCTCATCCACTTCCTTTTCGGTTAACGTCAGAGCAATGCATGATTGCTTGGAGACATAAGGGTTGTCATTGTTGAGGGTTTTCCCGTTTCCTTTTGTGCATGAATCTCCGCACCCTGAAAGCAAGCTTTTAGCATGCTATGTCCTGATTGACAGCTGGTATTTTTCATTTGGCAATGTCAGACGCCTTGATGGCATCCCAAATGTTGTCACAATGTATAAAAAATAAAACAAATCAAGAACTCGTGACAGTCGCGTCTAATAGCAAGCCACACCTCGACAAGGAATCAGAATGATAACGTCATTCAGGATTGCCTCAATTTAAGGTACCGAATAATGACGGAAAAAAAAAACATTTATATATATATATATATATATATAAGAAGATTCATAACAGCTGCAGCTGTAACAATGCGCTTAACCAAACAGTGAACATAAAGTAAAATAGTAGCTACTTCTAGCTCAGCCTCGTTATTCTTGAACATGACTGTATGTTAAATCCCCTTCAAATCTGATATCCTGAAAACGCGACAACGGTAGAATCATTTTAGAATCTCGATCTTTGGACATGAGTGTTGAAATATATCTTGTATTTAATTCGGTTTTTGTGCTCTCAATCAGTCTGCCAAATATTTTTAAATATGATTGCATAGTTTTAAAAGTCTGCTTAAAAGACCTTTAAAAAGTGTGGTAATAATACATTTATAAGGAAGATTAAATAGAGTACCATATTTTCCAGTGTAGTAGGTGCACCCAAAAGCCTTGATTTACTTCAAACAATGACCCTACTCCTTATATGTAGGTGCACCTTACATGTGAAGTCATATTGAGGTCTCGCAACTACTGTCAGCAGCTACTGACTCCATTTCTTCCTGTAGAAGAAGTGGTGCGTAACCCCAGCCTCTACTCTAGCGCCTTATAATGTGGTGTGCCTTAAATTTGGAAAACGTATTTATTTATATAATTATACGTGGATTTTTTTTTGTCATTCATTAAAGGTGCGCCTTACACTGTATATGGAAAAAGTTTGAAAATACACCATCCATTGCTGGTGAGCCTTATACTCCAGTGTGCCTTATACACCCGAAAATACGGTATTTTTATCAATTGCAAGTGGCCGTCTTGAACATAACCACCACTTTGGAGGTGGGGCTACCGTCCATCTTTTTTCTGTCAATAGTTGATTACAAAGCCATCTGACAAACAAACGGATAGTCGAGGGTTTGTAAAAGGGTTAAGGATGGAGTTGAAATGTTGTCAGGTTCACCCAGATGTCTCTGTGAATTCCTGACACATGACCTCGTTGAACGTAATTGAGGATTCGTTTGACAACAGCTGAGAGTGTAATAATGACAGTCAAAGTGTTTTGGAAAAGATAGGTGAAATGATGGTCATGATCACAAGTTAGAAAGTATGACTAGGTGGACAGAACACACGTCATTAAAGGACAACCGACACCTCCGACAAGTTGCGTCCATAATTTGTAAAATCACTCCAAATGACTTCTACTGACCACATTTTCCAAAGATTCCACCGCATATAGCTATATTTTACATTTTAAGACTCACGCTGAATATTCAGGAAGTCTTGTTTTCGATTTGATGACGACGCCCTAAGTGACGTCACGTAGGGAACGCCCCTGACCGTGAAAGCGATACACAATGCATTTTGGGTACTTCTTTTCATCTGAAAACACCGTGTTGATCACGAAATTAGAAGGAAAACTACATAATGCGATGGTGAATCGTTGTGTGGCAGCCAATTGCGGTAACACGCATAAAGAAGGTTTAAGTTTACACAAATTCCCAGCGGACAAACCAGCCGTTTCCAACGGACCAGAGCCCAAGGACTACGAGGAGCTAATCGGAGTTAGCAATGGATAACTCCTCTCGAGGCTGATCAGTAAATTATTTTGTTGAACGTATATAAGTTAAATAGAGCTCTTCCAAGCCAAAAATGATGACATTCTTCAGAACGGGGAGCGAGCTCTTTGGTGTCGCCGAGAGGACAGTTCGATGACCGTCAAACCTGGTACGTATTTTAATGCCCCTCAGCGTGACATGCACAACACAAGCACCGGACGTTACAGTATTATTCTGACAGTCAATCTTTCCTTTGAATCGAACACAAATGCTTTTCTTAACCCCGTGATTAAATTCTAAATAACTGGATGAGTAACAAGAAAGGCTCTTTTTCCGAACCTGAACTCTCTGAAGACACTGTTTTGATTCTGGAGCAAGGCAGTTTGTGAAGGAGTATCCTGACGAGACGTCACAAACTGGGGGCGGGACTTTCTGAATCTCTCCAGTTTTGAGCTCATGAGAGGCAGTTTTGGGGAACTTTAAAGGACAACCGACGCCGGACAAGTTGTGTCCATAATTTGTAAAATCACTTCCAATGACTTCTACTGAGCGTATTTTACAAAGATTCCATTGCATATAGATATATTTTACGTTTTAAGACTTGCGCTGAATATTCAGGAAGTCTTGTTTTTGAGTTGGTGACGAGTCCGTACGTGACGTCACGTCAGGAACACCCCTGACCGAGAACGCGACACACAATGCCTTTTGGGTACTTTGGGTACGATGGTAAATCGTTGTGTGTTGCACCAAGACTACTATTTGATACTAGTTGCCACAAATTCCCAGAAGACAAATCAGCCCATTTCCAACGGAGCTTGGGTGCCATCTTCTGCATTTTCTGGAAGCTACATTGGAGTTCAGACGCCTCAAAATGATACGGAAGGACTTCTTTAATCGATTGCATTTGAATCATATTCATAACTGGATGAGTAACAAGAAAGCATCTTCTCCGAATCTGAAGCCATTGTTGTTGGGGTAATTCGCTATACGAACATCTTTGAACATCGTTTGTTTACATTTTGGACTTCCAGATACGTCATATCCTGTCTTCCTTTACATGATGTCACATCCTATTATGTCACATCCTATTATGTCCGTCTTATAAATGCTCTCCCAGCGGTCTTTTGGGCTTCTTCCTTCTTCCTCTTTTCTTTCTGTCCCTCCTCGGCCGACCTCCCACAATGTCTCTGCTGTCTACAAGATTAAACTAACTTACTCTGTTCAACACCTGGCTTCCTGCTGATTTAACCATCCTCTGCTGTCAACACCCTGAGCCGCCATGAACCAGGAACAAACGATCACTTTCAACCATTAATTGTTTTGATTCTAGAGCAAGGCAAGACGTCCAGGCATCACGTCACAAACAAGGCCAAGACCTTCTGAAACTCACAATTTCCGAAGTCATTTTGAAGTAGTTTTGGGACACTATAAGTCATTTTTATTGGTGTTTTGCATTTGACTAAAAATATCAGCCTGCGTGTTTTGGGTATTTTAGATGCTATAAAACGTTTTTCTGATGTCAGTTAGGAAACAAAAAAATGTCGGTTATCCTTTAAACTTCCTTAAGGCCGCTCATCCTTCAATTTCTGCACCCATACAAGAACTCCGCCAAAAGTAAGCATAACTGCACACGGAATGAAAAAAAAACCTATGCGTCAATTCTCAAGGCCTCTTTTGCATAGTGGCGTGTGAAGGAAGTGAAAAAGTGCCCATGCAGGCAGGTGTGTTTCTTTCAGCTGCCACGCCTTAGTGCAATATCATCTGCGACGCGTGTGAATATTTAAGGAGTGCACTTGCTTCGCACACTCATTCGCCCACTCAAAGGAAAAAGACGGTATTTAGGACGACTTTATTTAAAAGTTTGAACAAGGCTCAGGTAAGCCTCTCCAAATTCACTTTTAGACCATTTTGTGTTATTTACTAAGGGAAATGTTTTTTTAAACACATACTCAAGCGCTGGAAATGTATTTTGACTGCAGATGTATAAAATGAAGTCACTTGTATTGTAATTGTATAACTTTTCTACTTTTATCGACACTACAAAAGGAATTGGCCTAAAGTGGCCAACATTTTTGGAATAAAAGAAGGAATGTAATGATTATATTCAGGAATGTTTTTTTTCTGTGAATTTAATATTTGATATTGTTTTCAGAAATTTGCACAACTGATATACATAGCAACCTGTGTAGTAATACAAAAATCTGCAACCGAATCATTATTTCCTTAATTGGGAACTTTACATCATGATTAAGGGGAAAATATGGACCAGTAAAAAAAAAAATGGATGAATTTTCTTTTTTTTTATGGCAATGAGATCAAAATGGTCATTTAAAGTGAGTCATAAATTAATGAGATGAGCAGAATGTATTGACTTAGATCTTTCTTAAAGCAAATATTGACAGGTTAGGAATTTTATGTGCTTCTTTCCCCCCTCATCTCTCATTTTAGAATGCATCGACAACTCCTGGTCGGGACCTTGTTGGCTTTTCTTGCTGCCGTGCAGGGAACAGAACATTTGACTTTTGACAACTCCACAATGGTTTGCTTCCTTCTTCTTCACTCTGGTTTTTTTCATGTTTACAAAAAAAGGTGTATTTACATCACTTCAGAAGCTCTTGTTTAATTTTTACCACAACCCTTAATTGGGTTATGTGACAGACGCATTTTCCCCAAAGGTTATCAAGCAGGTTGGTCGAGTTCATTAAGACTAGGAATTATCCAGGTTGCAACCCAAAACACATTGTGGCTTGACTGAAGACTAAGTTATGTTTATCACACATTGGCTTCATACATGACGTTTTTTTGACATTAGGTTTATTTGGGAATGAAATTATCTTTAATATTTATCAAAAGTTAAATCTTAGTGAGAATAACTGTCTTGAATCGTAAAAAAAAAACACATCCATTTTGCTAGACTTAAATGGTGTTGGATTAAAAAAAACATTGAGGGTCATTGAAAGAAACGGTAAATTGTTTTCAATGTTTTCAAAAAACTTTAGCCAAAATCAAATTGCCATGAGGCCAATTGAAATGTTTTGGGGGAAAAATCCAAACAATGAAACCCAAAGAAATTGTCTTAAACACTGATAAACAGTCAATACAGCCCCCCAGAAATGCATTTAAAATATTGGGGGGGAAATTAATAAAACAAAAAAACAACAGTTGTATTAAGTTCATCCTGTCTACTTGATGTCTAATTTAATCTAATTCTATCTATTTTAGGTGTCACAGTGACACCTAAAACACACAGTCTGTAAGAAAAGAATCTGTTTTAAATTTACAAAAAAACCCAACTGTATGTTAAAAAAAATATTTATTTTGTGGATCTGGTCATTATCATCATGAATCAATTGTATCACTTATGTATCATCCAGATCTGATCTAGCGAGAAATGTGTCAAATCAAATCTTTTTTTTTTTAACCTGGGCCAAAAAAAAAAGATGTTTTTGTTTTTTGCCAAACTTTCCGACTTGCTTGCAAACAACGCTGAAAGGCAAACACGTGCGTTGTCTACAGGCAAATGTCACCCGCGAGGGTTGCGACAACACCAACCTGTGTCTGGAGGAGCCAAACAACTGCGACCCTGCGGGCAACAACACCAGCTGCCTCTTTGTGTCCTTGAACGGGGACACGTCCATGTCTCCCGATAGCTTTGACCTGCGGGTCGCTCTCAGCGGAAATTCCTCAGGAGCGATCGCCTTCGGATTGACGCAGGATTTCGAAACGGTGAGAGTGAAGTGACATGAAACAATTTCAGTCACTTGGCAATATGTTTCTCAGTTTCAATGTCAAAATGTCTCGTGAGGAAATCTCATCCTGATGAAAAACATTTTTACCAACCCTATCAAATTCCTGACGTTTAAAAAAAAGTGTACATTGCAATCACTAATCTTTGCAACAGTCCCAGCGGTGTACAAAATTCTGTAAAAAAAAAAATACAAACAAAAATCTACTTTTCGTCATTACCAGAATATTGTCACAGTCAAACACAATGTTTTGATATCTGAAAAGTCAGCCTGCTTAGTGTTGCCAATTCTAAGAATTCTTAAAATTTTCAACTTCGCACCCTCTCAAAATTGGAATAAATAGGAAACTGTGGCAGAATATTGTCAGCACCAAATCCAAAAGACTTTGCTCCACTGTTTGTCAATCTCAAATCCAAAAACTCAAAAAATTGTGGCAAATTTGCAGAATTGTGAACAAAAATCAAAAAACTCCAAAAATGGTGGCAAATTTGCCAAGTTGTGAACACAAGTCCAAAATCTTCAAAAATGGTGGCAAATTTGCCAAGTTGTGAACACAAATCCAAAGCCTCATAAAATGGTGGCAAATTTGCCAAATTGTGAACACAAATCCAAAATCTTCAAAAATGGTGGCAAATTTGGCCAAATTGTGAACACAAATCCCAGAAATTGTGACAAATTTGCCAAATTGTGAACACAAATCCAAAATCTTCAAAAATGGTGGCAAATTTGCCGAATTGTGAACACAAATCCAAAAACTCAAAAATTGTGGCAAATTTGCCAAAATGTGAACAAATCCAAAATCTCCAAAAATGGTGATACATTTGCCGAATTGTGAACATTCTTCTTCTTTTTTTACCCAAACTAAAATAACTAAATAAAATGAACAGATAATTGTTATCAGACTTTTTTAATTTTCCAAATTGGGAACAAAAGAAAATTCTTGAAAATGAACTCATGAAAAGAAGTTGGGTCCAAAATAATGAGGTGAAGGGGTGAGATGAAAGCTGGGTCAAATTAATGGATCGCTTCATTTTTTTCAAATCCAAATGGAGTCAATTTCGACCAAGCTATTTTTAGGGTGTAACGTTTGATTGACTTGCATCTTGGTTTTGGAAAGCATAAATGAACTTTTCAATCGTTGTCACCGCACAGAGTGTCACCCAGCTCTTTGCGTGTGGAATGGACAGCGATGGGGATTTTGTCTTTCAAACGGTAGAAAGAAGCTCAGATGGCACTCTGACACCAACCGAGAGGGTAAGCCTTCCTTCCTTTCTTTCTTTCTTTCTTTCTTCCTTTATATCTTTCGTCGTCACAGCGAAACTTGTTGTCCTAGAGAGTCTTGTGATTAAGCGCCATTGAATGAGCGCATGTGACGACTTCCATTAGTCAGTCTTTTTTTTTGTAAAACCTGTTCCTGTGTCAACCCCCCCCCCCCAACAAAAAAATTGGCAGCAGGACAGGGACTTTTTTTCCCGCAAAGCCATGAACAAGCTGTTTAAATAATTTTCCGACAAAATTTGACTCCACTTTTTGCATTTTTTTTCAAAAGATAGGCTGCCAAATGAAAAACAAAGTAATATAGTTCATTCAATACATTGTAAGAATGAAAATTGTAAAGAGCAGTACATTGGGGAGACTAAACAAATTCTCAAAAAAATACTTTATCAACATCGCAGGGATAATACGAGTGGGCCTCAATCGGCAGTACATTTGCACCTAAAAGCTAGCAACCACTCATTTGACGACAATGAGGTTAAAATCTTAGCGAAAGAACATCGATGGTTTGAAAGGGGAGTAAAAGAAGTGATTTTCATAAAACCGCTAAATCACCTCTAATCTTTACATAGAAGAGATGGAGAAACAGGCCCTCACATCCTTCCCAGGGACAAAACCTAGACACTGGTTTAGATATCTGGACGATACTTTTGTCATAATTAAGAAACAAGAAATTCAATCCTTCACAGATCACCTCAACTCTGTAGACTTCAACATTAAATTTACTCGTGAGGACATTCAAGAGAACCAACTAGCCTTCTTGGATTGTAAAGTAATTATAAAAGAGGACAGAGCGCTAAAAACAGAAGTCTTTAGGAAGGCTACGCACACTGACCAATACTTACTTTTTGACTCTAACCACCCTTTACAACACAAACTAGGAGTTATCAGAACCCTCCAGCATAGGGCTAAACTAATACCAACTAGCACTGAAGGTAGAGAAAAGGAGTCTAAACATATCAGGAGAGCACTCACGAACTGTGGGTACCCTCAGTGGTCATTCAACAAATGTCAGAAAGAAAGAATAGGGAATGAAACCAATAATTCTCAAGATACAAAAAGGAGAGGAGTAGCAGTACCTTACATTGCAGGAGTTTCTGAAAAATTACAAAGAGTCCTTTGGCAACATAAAATTCCTACTTATTTCAAACCGATAAACATGTTAAGGCAAAAATTAGTGCATCCAAAAGATAGGCTACCAAATGAAAAACAAAGTAATGTAGTTTATTCCATACATTGAAAGAATGAAAATTGTAAAGAGCAGTACATTGGGGAGACTCAACAAATTCTCAAAAAAAGACTTTATCAACATCGCAGGGATAATATAAGTGGACCTCAATCGGCAGTACATTTGCACCTAAAAGCTAGCAACCACTCATTTGATGACAATGAGGTTAAAATCTTAGCGAAAGAACATAGATGGTTTGAAAGTGGGGTAAAAGAAGCGATTCTTATAAAACAACAAAATCCTTCATTAAACCGGTCTGGTGGGGTGAGGTTCAATTTGGATCGTTCATACAATAGCCTGCTTAGGCAAAACAGGTTAGGCAACATTCGTAATGCTGATGAGGGTCGTTATGCTGATGAGGTGATACCGGTGGGAGTGGGGGTAATAGGCCAGTCGTTAGTCAGGAATGTAGGAACAATCAGTGGGGCCACAGGGAGGGGTCCTCTGCCCCCCCAACCTGAGAGTAGGGACCTATCATAGCGGTGTCCGGCGCCACCATGTCTGGACATTAGGGATATATAAATGGGGCCGATACGACCAGTCAGACATTAGTTCGCTGACGAAGCCTCTTGGATAGGAGGCGAAACGTCCGAAACCTTCACTTTTGTACAGATGACGGCTGAAGAAACCTTCTCATCAACAGCATACTTAGGCAAAATAGGATTAGGAATACTGATGAGGTGATACCAGAGCAAATAGGGCAATCAGGCCAGTCGTTAGTCAGGCCAATAGGAACTATCAGTGGAGCCGCAGGGGAGTAGTCCACTGCTCCCCCCAACCTGAGAGCAAGGACCTGTCATAGCAGTGTCCGGCACCGCCATGTCTGGACAGTAGGGACATATATCTCATCTCTCATCTCATTTTCCGTAGCGCTTATTCCTCATTAGGGTCGCGGGGGTTGCTGGAGCCAATCTCAGCTGTCTTCGGGCACGAGGCGGGGGACACCCTGAATTGGTTGCCAGCCAATCGCAGGGCACACAAAGACATACAACAGTCACTCTCACACTCACACCTAGGGACAATTTGGAGTTGTCAATCTGCCTGCCATGCATGTTTTTGGAGTGTGGGAGGAAACCGGAGGACCCGGAGAAAACCCACGCGGGTTCGGGGAAAACATGCAAACTCCACACAGGGAGGGAGGGACATATATATATGGCCGAAACTACCAGTAAGACCAGGGGTCTTTTGATGATTGCATATGGCTCGCCGATAAAACTAAAATATGTATTTACTTTTTCGTTTCGTCGTTTTTTTTCACCGTTCATTTTTCCCGTTGGGGCTGCAGTTGGCGGAAAGCGCAATTTTGATTGGATGACACTGACCTAGAATGGCCGAAAGCGCCATGTTGATTGGATGATAGTGGCCGTCATGTTGAAACAGGTAAACGCCCCTTTAACTGAGCCCAACGAGTGCACTTCAGCGTGAATACACCGGTGGGTGTACGGGGAACCGCATCGGGTGGAATGAGCTGGGGGGTGACGCAGCCTCCCTGGAAGTGTGACAGCGGGCGTCTGCGGAGGTCTTCAAGCCGGCTTTCGATCACCGAATGCGGGCGTGCACGGGGGAATCTCGGCCTGTTCCTTTTGAAATATTTTCAAAGTGTTTGAGCTCCAGCAAGACGCCGAGGAGAGAAAATGTTCTGAACGGCGATACCATCGATGAAACAGTCGAATGTCAGTGACATTTTAACAAGCCCCGTGTTAACGTTAGCATCGACATACTTCTGCGAGACGTATATTGCAGATAGCAAGTGTGGAAGCTTATGAGCCGTGTGCAGGCTAGCTAGCAGTAACTCCGCCTCTGGACCGGAAAATTGAATTTCATTCCGATCGTTTGCCTGGAATTTTACCAAACACGAGGAATGGAAAACCATTCATGTTAACAGTGAGTACTATCACAGTTATTTTAAATAATGAATTCTGATATTTTGTTTAAAAGTGTCCGCGCGTGCGCGTGTGCGCGCGCACGCGAGGGTTTGCATGTGCGCGTGGCTCTCGCTGAAAAACATTTCTAAATATTTTACTTTTATGGCTCTCTTAGTCAAAAAGGTTCCCGACCCCCGAATAAGACTTTAGTTCGCTGAAGAAGCATCTTGGATAAGAAGCGAAACGTCCGACACCTTCAAAGAAGTACAGATGACGGCTGAAGAAACCTTTTCATTGATGCATTTTTGGTGTGGATTCCAAATGTCTCCTTGTTTTTCATTACGCACGTCGGGTTCTCATCATAACAATAGAACAAAAATAAATAGTCGACAAAGTCAACACAGATTACATTGCAGTAGAGGCCTCCGAGCGGTTCGTTCAGTGTGCATGAACAACAAACAAAGATTTTTTTTTAAGAAGGGAACGGAAGTTGACAGTAATTTCTTGTTTCCTTGTCATGCCTTCAGATCACAACGGAGATCCAGTACAGATTGCTAGAAACCCTCATTCAATGTGAATTCCTCATTCCAAATGTCAACACAAGTATGATGGGCGAGATGATGGACGGGACCACAGCCTTTGTCGTACTGGGAGAAGCGATGGTGAACAATGACAACAGTAAGTGATGTCTTTTCTCACCCAGATGGGTTCATAAACAAGGAAACCGGAGTACCCACGCAGGCATGGGGAGAACATGCAAACTCCACACAGGAACGTTGAGGGATTGAAGAATGACAGGGAAGATATTGTTGCCATCCAATAGAAACCACATTGTTCAGTATTTTGTGAAGCTTATGCTTCTCGTAGGGATCCCACATTCAATGAGTTTCCCAGAAAAAGGACTTTCCAACATCATCAGGGAAAAAAATATCAACATTGCTCTGAATATGCCAGTGGCCAATAGAAAGTAGTTATTTCAAAATGGCAAACTTGTAAAAAGCATAAAAAAAAGGCTGTGGTTGACAAAGTCAGCCAATCTTTCCATCATCGTCAGCGCAGAGCGCTAACGTGTATGTGGGACTGTCGCAGCTTGGAATTGAAGCAGATTTATGTGGGACGGGAGATGTGAGACAATCTCTTTTCGTTAATGGAAGTTACAGTTTCGTGTTTGCTTTCAACATTTAGCTTGTAGCAGACGTGCACATTCCACCATGACTTCCCTCATCCACTGGTGAAAAGGATGCTTCGATCCTGTCCTCTTTCATCTAGAACGGCTTCATACAACAAAGAGGGTGCAAAAAGTGCTTAAGATTGAATGACTGTCTGTGTCTTTGTGTTGTCATATTACTTGTCATTTAGTTTCTTTGTTATTTTAACTTCAAGACGGCGCCGCAAGAGTGGCTGCCTTTCCAGAAGCTCCTGTATTTTTTTCTACTTCTTCCCTTTCCTCTTACTTTCATCACTTTGCTGCTGTGAAATGAAAATTTCTCCACTGCGAGACTAATAAAGGCTAATCTAATCCAATCCATCACTAAAAGTACTTTACGGCAATTATCGATGAAAATGTTTCTTCAGCCGTCATCTGTACTTCTTTGAAGGTGTTGGACGTTTCGCTTCTTATCCACGAAACTTCGTCAATTTGCTGACGAAGTTTCCTGTACGACTGAGAGCTTACACAGACGTTTTATGGCAATTACCCAAACTGTAATTTTGTAATTTATCATATATCCAAATTTCATGTCCATTTATTCAAAATGCAAACAAAAAAAGGCTCATGGTCTCCAAATTCTGATCATTTTCAAAATGAGAAACTTACTGAATCAATTAGTGCAATTTGTGGCAATGATCAAGAATATTATATTGCCACTCGGTAGAAATTGCTAGCTGATATGATTGCAAAACAAAGAACCACCGTTTCCCAAATCCATCAATTAATTTTTTCTTCTTTTCAATATAATGAACTTTACACCATCACAATATCCACATTCTAAAAAACACTTACATCTGGTTAAAGCCAGAAAAAAATCTGATACAAGTTTAAAACAAGAGATTTGTGTCTAGGAGGGGATACTTCAAAATGTCTAAGTACTTGTTGCTTCCGTCCTCTTCAGACAGCATTGAGAACTTCACAGCCATTCTGACTAGCATGCGGGTGAACCTTACCAACGCGCCAGGCAACATCATCGTCCCAAACATTTTGGGCATCAGTCAAAACGGATGTGGAAACACCAAACTGTGCGTCAGGTCGCCCAGCCAATGCAACCCTCAGTCCAACGCCAACTGTTTGTTCACATCATTGGACACCACCGAGACAGAGAGCGGAACCTTCAATATCTCAGTAGAGCTCGCCGGACAGTCCGACGGATACATCGGCATGGGACTTACGACTGATGCGTCACAGGTGAGGCACGCTGAGAATGGTTGATTGTTCAGAAACAAATGGGCTGAGATTACAATGATTTTAAAAA
Source organism: Hippocampus bargibanti (assembly GCF_051943395.1). Lineage (NCBI taxonomy): Eukaryota > Metazoa > Chordata > Actinopteri > Syngnathiformes > Syngnathidae > Hippocampus > Hippocampus bargibanti. Next base: position 13,509,339 of record NC_142744.1, on the reverse strand, counting down.
ACCTTTCAAGATTGATATAATGTGAATCCCAACTACAAACAGGGTTTGCCAAAATTTATTTTTGTCAACTGTTGACATAAAGATATTTTAATCCAACAATTCCACCATTTTACACCGCAAACTAGGAACCAAGACCGCACCTCATCCCACCACAACTCTCTTTTTGTCTCCTAAGGGTGTTACCAATCTGTACATCTGCGGAAGAAACAGTAGTGATAACATGTTTATATTTCGTCAACTGGACCGGAACAACAACGACAATTCACTCACTGAAGTGAACAGGGTGAGGCTTCCAATTTCCTTCCATATTCTGAATCGGAATCCACCAATCGGGAGAATAAGTCACTGATGTGCAAGTCACAATTCTTAGTTGAATATTCAAGCAAGTCCCAAATCCTAAAAACTGATGACTTAAAGGACAACCGACGTCACTTTTTCGTTTAACTGACATCAGAAAAATGTTTTATAGTATCTAAAATACTCAAAACACGCAGTATGATATTTTTAGTCAAGTCAAAACACCAATAAAAATGACTTAAAGTGTCCAAAATCTGCAAAAATTGAGCTGCGAATTGGGCATTTTCAGAAAGTCCCGCCCCCAGTTTGTGACGTCACGCCAAGACGTCTTGCATTGCTAGTGAAACAAAACAATGGCTTCAGATTAGGAGAATATGCTTTGTTGTTACACATCCAGTTATGAATATGATTCAAATAGTTCTGAAGAGGAAAGCATACATGTTTGCAATCGATTAAAGAATTTATTTGTGCCATTTTGAGGCAACATTGGGGAGAAACGATCGCCAAAAAAAGAGGAACAAAATGGCGACCTCCAGTGGCCACCACCGTTTCCACAGGCTGATAAATTCCTTAAATGGCGCTTGGACACCCTCTTCTGGCGGCTTTTGGGTGCAACATGAGGTTTTCAGACCAAACAATACAGCAAAATACGTTGACGTGATGGAAGGACTGCTGCAATCTACAATGTGTCTTTTTTTCCGTCTGGGGGCGTTCCTTTAGTGACGCAACGTACGGACTCGTCACCAACTCAAAAACAAGACTTCCTGAATATTCAGCGCGAGTCTTAAAACGTAAAATATAGTTATATGTGGTGGAATATTTTTAAAATACGCTCAGTAGAAGTCATTTGAAGCCATTTTACAAATTATGGACACAACTTGTCCTGAGACGTTGGTTGTCCTTTAATGGACAACCAACGTCACTTTTTTGTTTCTTAACTGACGTCAGAAAAACGTTTTATAGCATCTAAAATACCCAAAACACGCAGTATATTTTTAATCAAATGCAAAACACCAATAAAGATGACTTAAAGTGTTTAAAGAGTACTTCAATTTAAACCCGGAAGTGGCCAGTTTCAGAAGGTCACGCCAAGACGTCTTGCCTTGCCCGGGAATCAAAACAATGGCTTCAGATTCGGAGAATGTGCTTTCTTGTTACTCGTCCAATAATGAATATGATTCAATTAGTTCTGAAGAGGAAAGCATACATGTTTGCAATCGATTAAAGAATTTATTCCATGCCATTTTGAGGTATCTGGGGGCGGGAAATGTATCACAAAAAGAGGCAGAAAATGGCGACAAAGCTCACTTGTCCGGAGACTTGTCCTCTGGACAAGTCGTGTCGATAATTTGTAAAATCACTTCAAATGACTTCTACTGAGCGTATTTTACAAAGACTCCACCGCATATCGCTGTACTTTACATTTTAAGACTCACGCTGAATATTCAGGAAGTCTTGTTTTCGAGTTGATGACGATGCCTGACGTGACGTCACGTCTGGAACGCCCCTGACCGAGAAAGCGACACACAATGCATTTTGCGGTTTTTACTATTTGATACTAGTTGACACAAAATCCCAGTGGACAAATCAGCCCATTTCCAACGGAGCTTGGCCGCCATCTTGTGCATTTTCTGGGACGCTACATTTCAGTCCTGATGCCTCAAAATCACACGGAATAACTTCTTTAATCCATTGTAAAAATGTATGCTTTCCTGTTCAGAATTATTTGAATCATATTCATAACTGGATGAGTCACAAGAAAGCAGCTTCTCCGAATCTGAAGCCATTGTTTTGATTCTAGAGCAAGCCAAGATGTCCCGGCGTGACGTGACGAACAAGGGGGCGGGACCTTCTGAAACTCGACATTTCCGGGGTCATTTTGAAGTAGTTTTGGGACACTTTAAGTCATTTTTATTGGTGTTTTGCATTTGACTAAAAATATCAGCCTGCGTGTTTTGGGTATTTTAGATGCGATAAAACATTTTTCTGATGTCAGTTAGGAAACAAAAAAATGGTGTCGGTTGTCCTTTAAGTGTGATTCACGCGACTGAAAACCCCAACTTCTGAAATCAACGGCTCATTTTGGTTCCTCTTCCAAACCACATGTATCCTCCGTTTAATTCAATCCGTCAACATATTTCCTTCACAGGAAGTGGTCGATATCAAGGGCGTTGCAATTGGCTCAACCATCCAATGTACCTTCACCATCGTCGGCATAAACGCCACAGCCATGAGCAGACAGCTTATTAGCGGAACCCTCAACACCATCTTGTTGGGAACTGGACCTATAAATGGAGGTAAAGTGAGAACCTCAAACCCATTGGCCATGTGGAAGACATTTCTTAGATCTACCTTTCTTCTCCCCTAGCTGAGATTGGTGAATTTACCATTGTTGAAAACAGTGGACCTTTGGACATCACAGACCCCGCAGCGAACATCATTGTCAATCCAGTGGTTTTGTCACCTTTGAACTTCACCCGGGACGGCTGCGGCACAGAAAATCTATGTTTGGAGACGCCAGAAGACTGCGACCCCTCGACTGACCCCATGTGTCACTTCATGTCAAGCAATGTCACGGTCTTAAATACCAACGTTTTCAATTTGACCACCAGACTAAGCGGCTATTCCACGGGATATGTCGCACTCGGACTGGCTCGGAATGCATCAGAGGTGGGACAAACTGACAAATCAAAAACCTTAGAGAGGGAGCAGAAAATCAAAGTGTCAATTTTTTTTCCCCCTCCATTTGTTCACAGGGTACAAGCTCCATTTTCGCCTGCGGAAACGACACTGACACTGGGGAATTCTTCTTCAGAACATTCACCAGAAACAACAATGATTTCACTTTGACTTCAAATCAACGGGTAAGGTTTCCACTTGACCATTGCCATCACCCCACATAACGACAATTTCTCTTTTCTCCACCCTGAACGATAACCCACCCAAACTTCCCCATAGTCCAAACCCTCAAATGATCCCAAAACATATCCTACAGTAAGTTTACTTAAGTTAAACAACAGTTCCCAAACAATCAATATGTCAATGACTACAAATGCTCCTTTCTGAGGAGACCCCCTGCCTAGCAGAGTCAGACACTTAACCAGAGCACATAATCCAGACCATTCACATCCATTGCTACAAAACAACCATTTGCCAAATGCATGTACCTGCTTCTTCCAACAGAGCGTTCGCGATATCACCATTGACGTTAGAAACAGGACCATCCAATGCGACTTCACCATCTTGAACTTAAATGGTGTGGAAGTCAGGGAGACCAACGGAACCCTGGCAGATGTTCTCTTGGGCAATGGAACAGTGAATGGAGGTAAGTCGAAACATGCTCAACCAAAAGTAAGAAAAGAAGTGTTTTGGAAGGTCTTCAACTGTTCGTCATCTCGCTGCAGGTGTTCTTGGACTTTTCAACGTACTCTTGAGGCAGACGGTGAACCTCACCTCACCCACTGGCACTATTATAGTTCAAAATGGTGCCCGGGCCGCAAGGAGTAGTGACGGTAAGCCCAAGAGTGCAATATAAATTGTCTCGTGTCTGGGGAAGGATTTCGTGTTGGTGTTTTGCTCATTGGAGCAGTTTTCTGTTGATGAGGGGCTGTGGCGTTCATCATGTTCTGGTGAAAGGGTTCTCGTCTGGTCTCACTGAGGTCGTTCAGTTTCATAATTCTTTTAGCCAAGTTTCATTGTGATTTTTTTTTTTCATTCATTTTGGGCGGTAATTGATTCATTAACACTTTCAGGGACACCAGTTACTACAATGGACTGCTTACCATGTTATCGGGCTCCAGGGTGCACGATAGGGTTAACTTAAAGGATGATTTTATTGTAAGCTAGCTCGATACATCTATCCATTCGTTTTCCAATCCGCTTATCCTCACAAGGATCACCATCCATATGGGGTTCATATATGATACAAGAATTCAACACGTGTTACTGCTTTGCAGTCTGTCAGTCAGATTCTCCATTAGTTTCATTGTTAAAGCTACTGAAACTTTGAAGAAGGTCACACCTCAAACAGTGTCGCTAGCATACCAAGCAGTGCCGGTAGCATACCGAGAAGTGTCCTTAGCATACCAAGCAGTGCAGATAGCATACCTCTCGAATTTAGCAGCATTGTTCGGAATTTACCCTGACGTAGACAGTCTTACCAGAAGAAATGCAAATGTCAGGTGTCCGATTCCACACAAGGAAATTACTGAAAGATTCTTGTCAACTTTCTTCCCCCTCGTACAGCCCTGTTGATCCTGCTGAGCCTCATCGCGCTACTAGCTGCACTCCGAGGCTAACAAGAGTCAAGGAAAGCGGCAGACGAGGAGGCCGATGGTTCCGAAGACATTTACAGCGCTCGCTGTACGCCTGTGAAAACAACACATCGGGTGTTCCATTACCATTTTCTGTTTGTATTCATCCATGTTCATGTATTCTTTTTTTGGACCACTTCAACTTTGTGAGAAGCCCTCGTGGGACGGGAGATTTGCGTGGAGCCACGATGGCTTGTCTGATGGGGGCAGTCACCATGAAGGCAGCTCAGACTCGATTAAGATGCATCTGGTCTGAAGAGTTTGTACTGTTTGAGTTAGAAACCCAGTCCGAGTCACGCTTATTTGTTATGTGTTCATTTGTTATGTAAAAGCAATGTAAAGTATTTATGGATGCCAAAAACAGCATGAATAAAGTTGAAATTATGAGTTTACTCTTTCATTGTTCAGATATGACTTTATTCAAGGCTGGGAAAATTATTGATTCAGTCATTTATGACACACACCCAAAAAGCTCTCTTCAGATCAATCAACATTTTAAAGCAATTGTGTTTTTATTCTAAAAACTTCAGTAGGGTTCCACTCAACTTTCCATGGATTCTTTCAAAATGAACTCGAGAAATTTGGTTTGATTTTTACCAGAATTTTTTGACACACTAACTTTTGGTACATCGTGAAAAATGTGTGTAATTTTAGCCTGTGGGAGGGTACGCCAGCCGGGTTACATATTTCATCGTGAACTACAAAGTCCTCTTTGAACAAACAACGTTGGGAATCATTATGCTACAATTAAATTCATTAAGGAAATGAATTCCTAGGTGCTGTTGCCTCGCCTCTGAGTGCAACGCCAAACCTTCAAGGTTAAGGTTAAGGTAGTTGAAGCTGACTTTTCATTCTGACAGCTTCAGACACATTTTCATTCTCCGACCAGAGAAAATTGTTTTCATTGACATTTGTTAGTGGGATTACGCACAAGCAACTCTGGTAAATTCCCACAAGTACTGGTGGAGGGCCAGGGCAGACAGGAGGGTGCGTGAGACCTCACATCCTAAACATGTCCTTGACAAATGCATGTTCAAAATGCAAGCGATCAAGTGCTCTTGGGCTATTTTCAGAAACTGGGGTGCACCGGCAACTGGGGATGGTGACCCAGTTTGATTGTCAAAATTGTTCTCCTTAAAAAAAACTAGCACGGGATTTGAATGTTTCTTATATTGCATGTACAGGGTGTTTCCTGTATGTCTGTCACTTTCTGTGACTTTTTATCACAATGACTGTTGACAATATGAAAACCTAACTTTTCCCTACTGTCCAGACGTGGCGGTGCCAGAATCTGCTATGATAGGTCCCTGCTCTCAGGTACACTGATTACTTCTATTGTCCTGCCCGATTATGTGGTCTACGACTGCAAGTCTTGTTTTTTTTAAGCAACATCCCCCCAGTTTTATCATACTACCCTTACCAGTTACAAAAATAATTATTGTACATTGTCAGACTTATAAAACACTACGTTGAATGTAGGCATTAAAAACTCAAACCCAAAATTTAAATTCCAATATGTTCTATGTAGCCCCAGGAGCCTCAACCCAGCATTCTGAATAATATTGCCAATGTGGGATCTCAGTTCTGCAGTAAAAGCAACTGTTTTTGTCCATCTCAGTGGGCGGCCATTTTGTCATTTGGTGAATTCAGTTATCAGTTATAGTACTTTATGGAGCGCCATTGTTTCTGTATGAAATTGGTGTCATCTGCCAGGATAAGGAAGCCAAATGAGACTTTTTAATGACCAATCGGGAAAAAAATTTAGCCCTCATATCAACAAAATGTGATTAGTAATAGTAGTTGATATTGGCTCAATCCAATAATCACAATTGAGTAACAAGCATAAGATTCTGCCATACGTGTAATACACTACATGAAATGTTTACATAGCTAAAAACTTAAGGAAGATAGGTCGAAGACCAAAAGCAATTTAAGAAAAAGTTGTAAAATCTAACGATGCTGATTTAAAAAATGAAGAGTAGTCGATACAGGCTTCATCATTTTGTCACATTTTCAATAATATACTGTATAACAGTGTCAGAGATATGACAGTCAGACACTGTGGACGAAGACTCAGAACCAGAAAGATTGTCCCTACTGCTGGCAGGAGATTGTCCCTACTGCCGGCCATTCATGACAGACGTCTGAATTCTGCAACCCCCTGCCAAGCTATTTATTGAGAGTGCATGCAAATTAAAGTGATACATTAGTAAAGCATAGTTTTCTTGATTAGAATACCACAGCTCTTGAGTTCTAAGCACGAACAGCTGTAAGTAATAAAACAGTGTGTTTTCCATGAACTGATACATTTGTAACCTGGCTAATGACCTCTTCCTGTGAAAGAGTTTGAAGTCTTAAACTACTTGTCTGATAAGGAGTTTCCCAAGTCCTAAATTCTGTGCCAGGCCAGATCTCCTAGATGAAGCTGACATTTTAACTTGCTGTGTCTGTTGACCTGATTGACCCCAGGTTGTCTGTTGCTTCAATTGTGTATTCAGTCTCACATGTTGGCTAAGCATATAACAGCATGAAACTTGATAACTTCTTATTCTGTCTAATCTCCATCAGACAGTGTGAGGGCGCCTAATTTACAATTTTTCAAGACCAATAAGTGACTGAAAATTTTGATGACAAACTTTGACTACGAGTAGAATATATACACCTTGACATCCCCCGTGGCCAGACTCAGAACCTGGTGGGACCGCTCCCACCCTCAGGAACGCTCTTCCATACCAAATCCGCAACTGTACCCGACCTCCGATCCTTCAAATCAGCGCTTAAAACTCACCAGTTCCGTAATGCTTTTAAAATATTTTAATCTCTTTAAGCCATGATTCGTTTTGTTCATTTAGATCTATTTTGATGTCAATTATGCATGCTTGTCTTCAGGTGTACATTTTATTTTGCATTTTAAGCGCTTGTAAAGTGTCTAAGTGTGATGAAAAGCGCTTTCATAGAAAATGTATTATTATATCAATACCTTTCATAACTTTGCTGATGTGAATGCATTTCTCCACTGCAAGACTAATAAAGGTCAATCCAATCGAATGCAATATAAAGTTGTAATATTTGCCTAAAAAAGTTTGACTACATTTTGAACCATTTCTGGTTAGAAATCCCCGTAATCAACTTCAATTAATTCATATCCAAAAAATATACAAACATGCATAATTTGAATCCTGTTTTGACCAATTGACTTGTGGGATTAATTTTGGGCTCATACAACTAAATTAGTCAAGTGATTGGAAGATAAATACAGTAAAGTCTCGTTATATCGATATTCAAGGGAGTCCGAAAAAATATCGATATAACCGGGACTATCGATATATCCGACCCTGTTTGCATGTAATTTTCTCAGTGAGTGCATAGAAATAGTATCGATATAACCGGGACTATCGATATATCCGATATCGATATAACGAGACTTTACTGTAGTAATAATAATAATAATACATTTCATTTACCAACGCCTTTCTGAACACCCAAGGACACTTTACAATAAAAACAACACATAAAACAATAAAATCATGAATAAAACAATAAATAATAAAACAGCAGATTAAACTAGACCATGAAAGCAAGTTTAAACAGGTGGGTTTTGAGGTGAGATTTGAAAGTAGGAAGGGAGTCAATGTTACGGATGTTGGGTGGAAGTATGTTCCAGAGTTTGGGAGCAGAGCGGCTGAAAGCTCTGCTCCCCATCGTGGTGAGACGGGCAGAGGGCATACAGAGGTGGAGGGAGAATGAAGATCTGAGGGCCCGAGAGGGAACGGAGATTTTAAGTAGGTCAGACAGATGGGGGGGGCAAGATTATGGATGGCTTTAAATGTAAACAGGAGTATCTTGAAATCAATACGAAATTTAACAGGGAGCCAGTGGAGCTGCTGGAGGACAGGAGTGATGTGGTGAAAGGAGGGGGTTTTAGTGATGATCCGGCCTGAGGAATTTTGGACGAGTTGAAGTTTGTGAAGAAGTTTCTGAGGGACCCTGAAAAGAAGTGAGTTACAATAGTCGATACGGGTGGTGACGAGACTGTGAATAAGGATAGCAGTGGTGTGAGGGGTGGGAGAGGGACGGAGACGATTGATATTACGAAGGCGGAAATATGCACATTGGTCAATTTTGACAGTTTTTTTCCTTTACTTTCTGGAAAGAAACAACACTCTGTTTTTATTTGATGTTTCTATTTATAATGCAGTCTTTCAAATGTATTGTGATAATGCTGGCAAAGTCACTAAATCCAAAACAAACCAGTGCATGTCATTTAATATTTTATTGCAATTTATTCCTTTCCAGTAAAACAGAAGGTGAAGAGTATAAAAATAAACGGAAAGGGATCAAGACAACTGACAGACGGATGACGAGGGAAGCAAACCGACGAGGCTACAAGAACTAAAAAAAACCTACAAGTGTGCGCACACATGTAGCTTGCCAGTTGGTACGTGCTAAAATGAAGCTACACAGCAAGTCACAGCAGCCACAAATGAACACAATAACTGTGTGTGCGTGTGTACCTGCCATGATTGTTTCCGTGCACATCTTTTTCTTTTTGATTATTTTTCTGGTCATTTTTTGTGTGATAAAACTGATGTCCAAGTTCCTAATAGTAGCTTAACATGAGGTGAAGTGTGCTCGGGCGGCGGCCTACGAGTCATTTTCTCCGTTGATGCTGTCGTTGTCATCATCCCCTTCCACGTGTTCGCCTTCCTCCTCCTCTTCCTCCTCCTCCGCTTGACTCTTGGGCTGCACAGATCATTACACGGGTGAAATTGTATCGTTTCACTCGTGTTAAATTTGATGCATAGACACACACACACAATGATCACGTCGTCCAGCAGCCTTTAAAAGACCTCAAAATAAATTTAGATCCAAGCGAAACGAGAAAAACCAGATGATTTAGATAAACTGTGTGTAAATATGATATATGGCATGCAGAGTCTGCTGCCGGGTTGTCAGTAGTGAATAATAGTTGCCATTATTCCATTTCTGAATTAAATGAAAATGTTAAAAAAAAGACATTTTTACTTATTCTTGTGATGGAGAATAAGAATTTATCATGTTTAAAAGTGCCGTGCTTTGCTGACCAACTAAACAATGGGCCCACAGTCAAAACGCAGATGGCCACAGTAAATCTGAGACAGTGGGGACAATCTTTCTGGTTCTCAGTTGATTGACATCTATATTCAGCATTTTTTGAGGAGTCATCATACCTCCTCCTGTTCCTCCAGGTCTCCCTCCTCTTCCTCCTCCTCCTCCTCCTCCTCCTCTTCCTCCTCCTCCTCCTCTTCCTCCTCCTCCTCCTCCTCTTCCTCATCAGTGTCATTAAGATCCTGGCTGTCCCGCTCCCGGTTCAGGGCATCATCCTTGTTGCTAGGGTGAGGCGGGGAGGTCACCTCACCAGGCTCGGGCTTAACGGCTTTAGACTCTGTCGCAAACATGCCAACCAAATGTGATTTTGTCAAATGAAAGTGGCTTCACGGGGTGAATTTATGAACTATAATTGTGCTTTACAGTTGGACATTTGATGACACCCATCACACACACTAATCTACAGTGTTGTGAATTATGGTAGCAAACAGACAAGCTGTCTGTTCAAGTGTGCTCTTTATGGCTTTTGCAGTGTGTTTTATGGCATGTCATCGGAGCACGACGCACCCACATGTAAAAGTCAAAACGAGCAATTCAATTTAAGATAAGAGGATGGCAAATTTAGTATTAAAGTAGTTGGTTATGTCAGCCATTGGTCAACACTTGTTATGGTGAAAGTGACTGTGACACGGACCATTTAAACGAAAAGAGTAACTCTCATACCCGTCTTCTTGCTGTGGTCCTTCTCCATGCGCTCCAAGCTGTCCAGGAGATCATCTACTTTGCTCTTAATTTGAGTCAACTCGCGCTTGATGGTCTGCAGCTCATCAACTTTCACTAAGAAGAAAAGCAGATAAAATCAGACTGACGACGATCCACAGAGACCGTTTGTGGGGGAGGCGTGAGCGCCACTACTTTTTGGTCTCTTTTTTGATTTATGAAACTATTATTGTCCACTTTGAATGTGTAACACAGCGTTTGCTTAAAGGCTGACAATTTCCATTCTGTAAACTTTAAGCGAGTAGAGGAAAAGGTTTCTTCAGCCGTCATCTGTACTTCTTTGAAGATGTCCGACGGTTCACTCCTCATCCAAAGAGGTGTCAGCGAACTAAAGTTGCGCTGGTAACTCTGGCCCCATTTCCCTAATGGAGAGAGGTGGACGTGCCAGACCTCTGCTCTGATAGGTCCCTGCTCTAAGGATGGGGAGCAGTGCAGCACTCCCTGAAGCCAATCTGATTACTTCTATTGTTCTATCCCTGGCTCTGATTTTGCCTCATTAGGCAATCTGATTGCCTATAATGTTCTATCCCTGGCTCTGGTTTACCTCATTTAACAACTTTAGTTTGCTGACAAAGCTCATCGGATGAGGAGCGAAACGGTCGATACTTTCAGAGAAGTACAGATGACGGCGAAGAAACCTCTTCCTCGATGGACAACTCCTGTACGACTGAGAGCCTACACAGACGAATTAAGCTAGTAGTAGTCGTTATTCGATGAAATACAGTTTGGTTAAATATTTGTGTTGTAACATATAGTGTTATTTTCTTATTTTATTAAAGGACAACCAATGTCACTTTTTGTTTCCTAACTGACATCAGAAAAACGTTTTATAGCATCTATAATACCCAAAACACGCAGTATGATATTTTTATTCAAATGCAAAACACCAATAAAAATGACTTAAAGTGTCCAAAATCTGCAAAAAATTGAGCTGCGAATTGGGCATTTTCAGAAAGTCCCGCTCCCAGTTTGTGACGTCACGCCAAGACGTCTTGCATTGCTGGAGAAGCAAAACAATGGCTTCAGATTCGGAGAATATGCTTTCTTGTTACGCATCCAGTTATGAATATGATTCAAATAGTTCTGAAGAGGAAAGCATACATGTTTGCAATCAATTAAAGAATTTATTGCGTGCCATTTTGAGGCAACATTGGGGGGAAATGGATCACCAAAAAAGAGGTAGAAAATGGCGACCAAGCTCCTGTGAGGAATTAATCAGCCCGTTTCCACAGGCTGATAAATTCCTTACATAGAGCTTGGTCGCCGTCTTCGGGCTCTTTTTGGTGCAACATGACGTTTTCAGACCAAACAAGCACAGCAAAAAGCATTGACGTGATGGAAGGACTGCTACAATGTGTCCTTTTCGCCCCTGTCCTCCTTCGGTCAGGGGTGTTCCTTCAGTGACGTCACGTACGGACTCGTCACCAACTCAAAAACTAGACTTCCGGAATATTCAGCGCGAGTCTTAAAACGTAAAACAGCTATATGCGGTGGAATCTTTGCAAAATACGCTCAGTAGAAGTCATTTGAAGCGATTTTACAAATTATGGACACAACTTGTCCGGAGACGTCGGTTGTCCTTTAAAGGTTCCTCAGGAAAATTCAACTGGGAGTACCGAAAAGAGCTTGTAGGGCGCATATAATTTCTCCAAATTAGATACCGTGGCTTGGTCTGGAACATTTTTTTCTGTGCTAATCAAGCGTAAACTGTACTCACTGCTTCGAGATGAATAGGTCCTCTGGCTGCTCTTGGAGGATGAGGAGAAGCTGCTCTTGGTCCGCCGGCTGCTTCCGCCACCTCCACCGCCGCCGCCGCTACTAAGGCTGACCCGCGGGCGCTTGGACGGGATGATGGCGCGGGAGAGCGGTGGAGGCGGGGCAGGTACACGGGACGGGTACGAGTACATTCTGAGGCGGTGGAACAAAAAACACTGGAGGACGGTTTCCGACAAGAAGGTCGTTTCCGGAGTGCTGGCGACAAACTCACCTATCATAGTAGTCTCTCTGGAAGTCATAGTCCAATTCAAAGGAGGAACTGCTGTATGGAAGAAGGGCATGGTATTTGGGAGGTGGTATTGAAACTTGCCTTGGAATGTTGGGTAAAATTTTTAATGGTCTCAAAGTTCCGGGCCCACTATTCAACGAGGATACTCGCTGAACTTACCTGTACATGTCACCAGCTGAACGTTTGCTGGGTTTGGTACGGTGCGGTTTGGGCTCTCCGGCAAGGTTTATGTCTGAAGGAGGAAAAAAAGGGAAAAAAGTGGTGGTTCAAAGAAAGGAATACACCTTGGAGACTCTTCGCTGCAGATTGCATTGTGAGTGAGAGGAGATCATGCTGAGTAAAGGGTGGAAAGTGTTATTTTTATTTTTGGGGACTATTTTGCCTATTTCAAAGTCAAAGTGATTCAAAATCAAATGTGAGGGTTTCAGTCAAATGTGGTGATAAGGTTTATTAAGCACGGGGGTTCCAACTTGAGTCAGATTTGGTGTTTGTCCGCTCATTGACACAATGGATTTGAAAGAGTTTCCATTCTTACACTTCCCGTGAGTGGAAGAAGTGTTTCAACAATCACCGTACGACTGAAGGCAATAACGCTTTGAAGAAATGAACATTTCTTCAAGGAGGTTGATAGAGAATAGACAGAATAGAAGTGATCATATTTAAAAGTTTCACGCTGTTGTATGCTTAGTTGGGCGAACACAAGGCCCACAATGGAAGCACAGAAAATCTGGGGTCAATCTGAGGTGAGCAGACACAGCCTGTTAAACTGTCGTCCTCCGGTAGGAGATCTGGCCTTGGGGGGAATTTAGGACTTGGTAAACTCCATCACAGGAAGAGCTCATTAGCCAGGTTACAAATCTGTCAGTTCATGGAAGACAACCCATTAAAATGTCTTTGTTCTGTTTTATGGATGTTGGTGCGTGGGACGTCCAGGGGCATGGTATTCAAATGAAGAAGACTATGTTTTTCTAATGTGTCACTTCAATTTGCATATACGCTCAATAAATAGCTTGGCAAAGGGCTGCAGAAGTTGGGCGTCGGTCATGAATGGCTGTGTCGCTGCCGGCAGTAAAAGACAATGTTCTTGTGTTCGAGCCTTTGTTCAGTGTCCGAGCGAAAATCTCTGACAGATTTTATTTAAATTTTGTACAGATGACGGCTGAAGAAACCTTCTCATCGATCTCTGACAGAGGTTCATCTTTGTGCTTTTGTTTTACGAAACAATGTCAACTATCCAGCCGGGGAAAGATTATTATGGCGCAGCAACACCCAGCAGATTTTAATACAGAAAATAATACAAGTATGATTCGAGATAGAGTTAAGAGGTTGAGTTTCCATTGCTGTCGCATTTTTTACATTTGGGCATGGACAAAATGCCTAAAGTCAATCCAAAGAAAAAAAAAATAAACATCAGTTTTAGTAGGAGTGAGAGGGTCTTCCTTACCAAGCATTTGGCCGACAATCATCCGCCCGTCCTCCCCAGCGACGGCAGAGCGGGCGTTGCGCTCGTTGGCATATTGCACAAAGGCATAGCCCTTGTGCACAGAGCAGCCCACAATCTTGCCGTACTTGGCAAAAATGGCCTCCACGTCAGCCTTGGTCACCAGCAGGGTGTTGAGGTTGCCGATGAACACCCGCGAGTTGAGCGAGCGTGGGTCCGTCCTGTTTGTGACGTTGCTGGCGGTCATCAGGCTAGCGGTGGTGGGCGAACGGCTGGTGGGGGTGGGGGAGACAGACAAGCACAACACACGGTCGTTTAGCCACCGAGCGACACAGCAGAAGCTAGTTGTATTAAATTCATCCTGTCTACTTGATATCTAATTTAAAACAGATTATTTTCTTACAGACAGTGTATTTTAGGTGTGTGTGTGTGTGTGTGTGTGTGTGTTTCTGTGTGTGTAAACGTCTCCACTGCGAGACTAATAAAGGCAAATCCAATCCAATCCAATTGAGATTAATTATGAAATTCCCTCAAAATGATTTCTTAACCAGCAATGTCAGTGCTCTGTGTAAACGAATTTCAAATTAATGTGCAAACTTGGGCACCGAATGTAGGATTTCCTGAAATCATGGCACCTTCTCAACTAAACGGCGCACCCCAATTAATGGCCAAGATGACCTTTATTTTATGATGGTCGCACCGTGCGGTTCACTACAGCACAATGAAACACGGACATGGTATCTGGAAAACAAAGTATGAAAATGTATCCCGCCCACCCCTATCTAAGTGACCCCAATTATTTATGGACATTTTAAAATAATTGACGCTTCATTATAAATTGCACTTGCCATATTCAAAAAATAAATACAATTTGAGAAAAACATGATTAGATTGATTTAGGTCTGACCCACATCTAGCTAACCCCAATTATTTATGGACATTTTTAAATAATTGACACTTCATTATAAATTGCCTTTGCCATATACAAAAAGAAAAAATTACATTTGAGAAAAAACATGAATAATTGGTTTAGGAGGGAATAAGAGAGAGGTCTAGACAGCACCGTCCTAAAAAAAAGCCCAATTGGTGACATTGCAAATACCGAACTGCAAATGTGTGGGAGTTAACTGGAATGTATATTTGTTGTAATGAAAAACAAATGGAAGGCTAATAAATTACAAATCTGCATTAAAAAATTGAAAGAATGCAGAAAGTAAACAGGGATTCCAATATTAGATATATTCGAACGTCCCTCACCACAAAAATTTTAATTTATTTACAAAGGGTTCCCACAAATTAACACCCTTCATAAAATGGATTCAACTCTGTAGTTGAGTAACTAAACGTCCCCGGCCATTACATGACGGCGTATGTACATTACAAGTTTGAGGTCGCTTTTGCAGACCAAATGAAATCTTATTTTGCACTGAGAAATATTAACGAACACAGTGACCCATTGCGGCTAATGCGTTTCCACTGTTTTATTACTGTCATAGCTGTGTAATGGGAGTTTGGAGGTGCGAGATCGTAAGACCTGGGTAGATTTTGTCATTTTACCATCTCCTCACAGGGGAAAGATGTCACACCAGCGGTATCAACAGTGCTGGTTCCTGAGAGGATGCATAAGGGCAGGGAGAAAAGAGTGTTGGGTGAGGGTTGTTTGGATTGGTCGTGACTCACTCCATAGCGTCTGTGTGCAGGGCAGTCGTCTGTTCTGTCTGACTCTGTGGGCTGGGGCTCACTTTGGCCTGGGGTCTCGAACCTTCACCTTTTCGCCCCTTCTTTTCTCGCTAGCACGTGAGATTTTTAACTGAGGCGACAGAAAACAACAACCACACACAACTTAGTCACGCTAAGCAGGGGTTACGGCGCAGCAAGTCTTCTTACCTGTGTGCACTGTAGGTAGGAGGAGTGTTGGTGGTGAAGTGTTGATTGGCTAGTAACAAACAAATCCAAACTGCTGACAATGAGCCACCTTGGTGGCTAGATAGTATTTCCAGTATGATAACAAACACTAAAGGACAACTTTATTATCAATTTCCAAGAACAGCAGATGCGGGACGACTGACTTCATGTCGGACTCCCGTTTTTTGGGGGCAAAAATCAATTGTATTTGACAAAAATGTGCTGCAAAATGTTATTTTGGACATTTCTTATACACATTTCATTTGGGCAAAAAACGACTTTGCTCGGTTGTGATTTTAGATTGCAGATTCAGCTTTTCCTACAATGACCTTTACGCTTATTTTACAGCATGAATGCATGCACTCAACTGAGTATCGTTTTTGTGGCAAATTTGAGATTTTTTTCTCATTAGGAAAACAAAAATGTATTTGGTTTTCTCACATTTTCCAGCATTTGGCATTTTAAATATAATAGCTGGTGCCTTGATGGAAATTAACTCATTCACTGCCATTCCCAAATTTATTCTGGAATTGAAAAGCATCAGAACCATGAAGCCTTTAATAGTCGCGCAATGGGGAAATTTGTAATCTCAGCAGCAAAATTGAAAGGAGTGGGAGGGGGGGTCAAAAGATAAAACAAAGTATTCTATGCACAAAAGAAAATGTCAGGAGACTGAAATGTATGACTGCACAAAAAAGTTTGATAAAAACAACTGTACATCGTGCAAAGTATAAAAATATATACAATTATAAAAAGCATATTTGATATATGTAACTGTAGAACATGACAGAGTGCCATTCTCGAATTTCTTCGGATTTTGGATTTTTCTTGCGGCGGGGGTGCATTTGAGGCGTCGGTCAGACCCCTGGGAATGTTTTTCCTTCCCATGAGGGGGCAGCATTTTCCTTTTGTACAGCTGCCCTCACTTCAAGCAGACCCATAAAAAATGTTTATATAGTCCTAAAACTCAATATTCTGTGGGTCCTGAAATTTGAGAGAAAATGACAAAAACCCTGGCACTGGAGTGGACACATTTTTGCACATCGTATGGCAGTGAATTATTTATAAGCAATGAGACTAGAAGAGCTTGACTAGGTTGCATTTTTGTGGCAAAAGGTCAATTTTTATTGTGATTAAAAAAAACATACTTCATTTTCTGTGTTCTGTGATGTTCATTATCGAGAAATCTGTCATTTTAGTTCCAAAATATTGCATTCTACTTCCCAAACCAAAACAAGTTTCAAATTCTCCTGAGCTCTTAACATTGTTTGGAAACGATGAGAGCAGGGTGGTGACAATACAGTCTCCGAGGGCCGATATTGTGCATGTTTTAAATTCAAAGGACCAGGATCATGATCAGACTTTACTGATGAGCAGAGCATTTCAATCGGGTTTGTTAGAGGCGGGAAACGTCATACATGCACCATTGCTTCCCTTGCAAATTGGATTTCAACAACTCAGGATCAGATTGAGCTCTTAAACAGTTATCAGAATGTACTTTAATATTTTATTTGCCTTATGTTGATTGAATGATGAAAAATATGTTTTTACGTTTGCCAAGTATTTGGTTAATACTATTTTGAAAAGAAACGCAAGAAATGCGTAGTTAACATTTGTGTCTCCTCCACAACATGAACTAAAACAAATACTCTTTGTTGGCTCACTCGGTTTTCAGCAAATGTCGTGGAACGAAAGGTCCAAAGTGTAAATTCCCACATGGTGAATCAATTGAGAGTTCCAATGGGCATGTCTTGAAACAAAGCGTGCTTTGAAAAATAAACAACTTAACATTTCAAAAAATATATATAAATATAACTATCATCAGTCACAGGCGTTAACGCCAAGTGTGTTCTGCTTTTCAATATATTTTTCTTGTAAGGCAAGTTGGTGACCCAAGCATTGAAAATGGCATCAAAGAGTCTGGCAGCTCATGACCCAAAAAAATTTCATTACTGTCAACAAGTACCTATTTGTGAATTTACAGAACGTCGAGCAGTGAGCCACAAATGTTTGGGGCCATTCGGAAAAAAGACAGACTATCATTTTTTGTTTCATCATAACCAGTCTTGTATAATAGGCTATTGTTTCACCGAGAAGCCATCGCTGGCACCAGGGACTCAGTAAAGTTGCATAGGTTTCAACAAAAATGCTGACTGAAGCCGTTCTACACGTATTTCAACATGTACATCAAATAACTTCCTCCTGCCTGTGCGTCAATGGCTGTTGCCACAGGAATGTTTTAATGAAAGCCCCATTATAAAACAACAACGACAGACGGAGAGGAAACTTACAAATCAGGTTTCTAGTACTACCGTATTTTCACAACTCAAACGACGCAGTCTTGAAATGTCTCTAGTGTGGCAAGGTGCAGGGCAGCGAATACTGCGGGTGACCATATATGTACACCAAAATCCAAAATCTGGGAATTCTATTGTGTGACTTTCAGGAGATCCTCTTGACTGATGTTGTTCTGCCAACGTAAAATCATTACCATTCCCATGTTCAATAATGTGTGTCTTGTGTATGCGTTACAGAAATATTATCCCCAAATGACACAATGACTTAAAACGGCGAGCCGTATTATCATGAAAATACGGTACTATAATTACTGTTGCCAAGTTGGATGGTTCGAGTTTCGGAACAGCCGTCAGTAGTAAGCAATAAAGCATGGGAGATATGTTTGGCATTAAGTGCCTCTAAGTGCAAGCATAACATTTGGACAGGATGTGAACTATTAGCAGGTAACAGGAATGACATGCTTCAGCAATATGCATCAAAGTATCTAGTGTTGCTGAACTACACCAATTTGAATGTGTATATTTAAAAAAAATAATTTGTCATCAATTACCATTTTTAAATGAGAAGTAATATTAACTGCCACTGATTTTTATTTGAACGAAAATCTATTTTTGTTGCTCCCATTTGTGATTTTTAATCTGCACTATAGGAAAATATGTGCATCAAGGTAAAGATCAAGGTATAGATATCTTCAGCCGTCATCTGTACTTCTTTGAAAGTGTCAGACGTTTCGCTCTTCATCCGAAGAGCTTCGTCAGAGAACTAAAGTGTTGCTGGTAACTTTGGCCCTATATCCCTAATGGATAATGTAGCCTTGCAAGACTTCTGCTCTGATAGGTCCCTGCTTTAAGGTTGGGGGAGTAGTGGAGCACTCACTGAAGCCAATCTGATTATTCTATAACTGGGCCTGGATTCACAATCAAAAAACCTTTATTCGTCCCACAATGGGAAAATTTCACCTCATTCGCCAATCTTATTACCTCTCTGATGAACACTAATGTTATATCCCTGGCTCTGGTTCACCTTATTAGCATGACTCAGCCTACAGTGTGTCGCCTTAAGAAGTCTGTTGTCAGGACAGTCTAAATTAAACCTTAAACCACTGTGCCGATTAAGTGAAGGGTTTTGCTCCCCTTTCAAACCATCTATTTTCTTTAGCTCGATAGCTAGATTTTAACATCACTGTCTTCAAATGAGTGGTTGCTTGTTTTTAGGTGCAGATGTACTGCAGATTGAGGCCCACGAGCATTGTCCCTGTGATGTTGATAATGTCTTTTTTATCAGAGAGGTAATCAGAAAAAAAACAAAAGACTATCAACATCGCAGGGACAATGCTAGTGGGTCTCAATTGGCCTAATGAGGTAAACCAGAGCCAGGGATAGACCAAAAGAGGTAATCAGAGTGGAAAAGGCAGGGACCTATCTGAGTAGAGGTCTGGCACCGCCACCTCTAAACATTAGGGATATGGGGCCAGAGTTACCAGGACAACTTTAGTTTGTTGACGAAGCTCTTCGGATGAGGAGCAAAATGTCCGACACCTTCAAAGAAGTCCAGATGATGGCTGAAGAAACCTTTTCCTCAATGGACCACTCCGTACGACTGAGAGCCTACACAGAAGCACAGGAGACTGACCGCAGTCTTGAATACATGAACATGTTTTTTGCAACTGCTGCTTGGACAAAAAAACTGATGTAAATGGCAATTGCCACGAATGCCTTTTCTTGCGTGTGTGGAAATTTGGGAACGCAGTTGTTTATAATTTTCAATGTGCAGCAACTATTGATAGATAAATACGTCATTGTTGTATTTTGAATACATGAGGTCTATTTGGCAAGATTTTTTTCTCATTGCTGGTACACATTGTTTCTACAGTACACAAATTATTATTATTAATTTTATCATTTTAAAGCTATACACTCAATCTATACATCCCCACTCATCTAAGCACGGTATTATGATTATTGTCTTGCTCTCTTCATATACACACACACACAGATATATATCTATCGATATAGATCTCTCTCTCTCTCTCTATATATATATATATATATATATATATATATATATATATATATATATATATATATATATATATATATATATATATATATATATATATATATATATATACACACGCACATATATATGCACATACACACGCACGCATACATATATACACACACACACATATATACAGTAAAGTCTCGTTATATCGATATCGGTTATATCGATAGTACTGCTTATTACGATACTATTTCTATGAACGCAAGGAGAAAATTTACATGGCGCAGGATCGGATATATCGATAGTCCGGTTATATCGATATTTTTTCCGACTCCTGAGAATCAGAATCAGAATACCTTTATTCGTCCCGCAATGGGGAAATTTACGGTCCACAGCAGCAATTGAAGAGGGATGGGGTTGGGGTGGGAGTGAAAGGATAGAAAACAAGATATTCTAAGCATAACAAAATAAAAATGTCAATGTGTAAAAATATTGATATAACGAGACTTTACTGTGTGTGTATATATATATATATATATATATATATATATATATATATATATATATATATATATATACATACATACATATATACATACATACATACATGTGAGTGACTGCATTTAACTTTTCTTCAACAACTTTAAGAGTTCATCGGGCGCAACAAATTCTTCAACAATTTAAATGTGTTTTATGCAGTTGACTGCAAAACTTTACTGCTGTTTTTACATAAATTTTGTGGGGACTTTCCTTTATTAAAATTATTTTTCGTGGCCAACATATCTGTTCTCTAGTGTGCAACAATTACATATATCACTGCTATCATTTAAGTGAAATGTGTGTGGTTTTGCACGCATGAAAATTAATTTATACCTGTGGCAATTTACCATTACAAATACCGAAAATGTGCTTTCACACATTTGTCGCTTTCATCTTCGCAAAGCGAATTTCTGTGATTCATTCGAGGTCGCCGTTGCACACATGTGAGATAACTATCAGTCACAAATATGAACATAGTCTGTATAAATAAATATTTTGGGGTTTTCCGGACATTCAATTTAACTCTCTTGCTGCTGATTACCATTCGAAATGTTGAATAGGTTTCTGTATTTATCTCAAGTTAATGATGTGGTCTTGAATGCATAGAAATTCATTTTGGTGGGGACTGCTCAGTTTTTATTGTGCACAGTAGAGTGTTATTATTTTATTTAGAATAAAACTTGGCCATATGCATTTGATTTCTTACACGTTCATTTGTAACTGTCGATGTGACTTTGCCAGTTGTCACCGTAAATATAACAGTTACATCTCCCTGCTACTGTTCATCAAAACAACTGAAAAGGCATGTAAAGAGGGATGTGACTTTTTCTTCTTAACAAATATAAACGACCATCATACTCTTTCGGTTAAAGAGGCTTTTAATCAATTAAAATGTGGAAGCAACAAAACTGAAGCCACTTGTGGTCCATATAAAATTGGAAAAAATGTTCCCTTCCTTGTCAGCAAAATGGCCCCCGTCATCCTGATTATCACCATGGGAGGTGGGAAAAAAACACTCTCCAAAAAGAAAAGAAAAATAAACGACTGTTCAGTCTGAGACAGAAAAGCAAAACCAGTTTTTTTTCTTTAAAAACCCCATCGTATATGCACCGATAGCGTCACCAACAGGCTTCGCAGTGAATCAAATGCTCCTCTTGCGCAGAGCTTACCCTAGCCACGGCTAGGCTAAGGATAGCGCGGCTAATTTTAGCCAAGGAGCTAAAAATTCTCAGCAAACATAATATCCACCAAAAATAGCAAAACCTACAAAAGTCTGCGTCGTGTGATCAGTAATAATGAAGAGGATGTAAACCTAGCAAACCAGACGGAATAACTAGGGCTAGTTCAGCCGAGCTGTGTGTCTGAGTGGAAGAGGGGGTGGGATGTCGTCGTCTGAAAAGCGTGCCAAAAACACATCAGTCCAGTCAAAGGCATGTTTCCCCAATAACCGCCACAAAAATCAACCTCGGCCAACTTGCAAAACTGGAAGGAACTGCAGCTAGGGTGCCTCCAAAAGTGTTTTGTCGTTCAAACCACAACCAGTGCTTTTTTAAATCTCGGGAGTAGTAGGATGAGGGCGACTAGCGTCTAGCTCGGCAAAATTGAAAAAGCATCGCTAAAAAAAAATCCAAAAAGAAAAGAAAAAGGAAGGAAAAATGAAAAATAGCTGGTAACAAAATACTCACCGCGACACTTTACGAGCACAAAATGGCTTGCTTTTCGGTAAAATCGCTCAAATTTTGATATTTAGGTCGTCCTTTAGGCGAACGCAGGCTTCTTTGGTGAATGAAGCCTCCGGTAAGAACAGCGCGAGCTAGCTTTTGTCTTCAGCTAATGTCACAGGCTAATGGCGCATTTGGTAAGCGCTTCTTTTGCTTCATAGCGCGGCGCGAGGGAGCGGTAATGGGGTGGGTTCTTTTCTCTGTGGAGTGAGACAGGGCTTCCTCTTAAAAGGCGTAGCGTCGGTGTGCCATGTTCTGTATAACCGCGCTCACCTATCTTTGGAGAGTATTTTTTTCGTTTCCAGACAATACATTCAAAATCAACCTTATTCTCTCAATGTGGACATAGAATGTTTGAACAAATAACTCTCCAATCGCCGATTCTAATAGCTTTTTGGCTGAGCAATTCGTATAAACAGTAATGTTGTAGGTCTGAGATCTACCAACAGAGTGTGTTGTGGGACTATGGCAGTGGTTCCGAAACGTATTCAAAACATAGCACAACACGACACAACACAACACAACATTGAAAACAAATACAGCAGGGATGTTACAAAAAATGTGAATAATAATTCATCACACATTTTCTAATACCATATTAAAGTGCATTTAAATAGCTTTCTAATGATGTATAGATTAATTGTTCTGTGACAAATAAGGAAATAATGGAGTTTGTAATTGTAGAAATATGAGGGGCTTTTTCTGCCTGTAATTACACAGTTAAACCGTGTGACTGAGTTCTTTATTACAGTTTACACTATCATAACTTTCTTAACAAGTAAGGTACCATAGGAAAGCTTTTGAAATTCTAAACAAGAACCAAAAACACAAGAAAATATTCAAAATATAAATTAGCAAATATCAACGATCGAATGCAAGCAGATTTTCGTCAGAAATCAAAAATGGCTGTCAATGAATACTAGGAAAGAAAATTGCGAGCTCTAGAAATATAAATGCTAATGCTTCTTTTTGCTTGAAACTTGGCAGTTATGGAGAAAAATATACATTCTACCACTTCTATGAGTTATAAACTGTAGTGTTAGCAAAAAGAGCGTAAACTTCAATACATTTTTCCCCCGTTTCTCATTGTCGTCCCTTCAAGAACCAGCAAGGAGGGAAACGTGTACTATGTCACCATAAGCTGCATAGCTTGGAAAATCCCATAAGAAACGATTATGTACTTCACAAAAATGCAATGATATACGATTGCGAGTACAGAGTGCGCTCGGTTCACTGGACAGAAATAATCGCGGTGGAATAAAGGTCACTGTAGCGTACCTAAATACAGTGTCTAATTGTTTTTTCATATTAAAATAAAACGAAATCGTGTTGACAGTACGAATACTACAAAAATAGCTGTACGCACCCAACGAATGTTTTCACACAAAACTTACTCGTAGGCATTTATACTTTCTCTACTGCGTTTGACAACTATTACTGTACTGTCGCTTACTGACCAAATGTGATTAGCTCATTTTTGTAGATCAAATGGCCGTATTATTCAGCATTCACACGGCCAAGGTGTGTAGGCCGGAAGGAGAAGAATCATGTCCTTGAATTTAAACAAAAACGGGGGCAAAAATACGAGAAGCAAGATGAGGTGGCTCGGGCATCTGATTTCCTGGCATGCCCCACCGGCAGAAGACCCCGGGGTCGACCCAGGACACGCTGGAGAGACTATGTCACCCATCTGGCCTTGGAACGCCTTGAGATCCGCCAGGAAGAGCTGGAAGAAGTGGCTGGGGAAGGGAAGTCTGGGCTTCCCTACTGAAGCTGCTGCCCCCACGACCTGACTCTGGATAAGCGGCAGAATATAGGTGGATGGATGGAAGGATGGCAAAAATGCCAATCCAAAAGTATTGGATTGGATTTACCTTTATTAGTCTCGCAGTGGAGAAATTTACATTTCACAGCAGCAAAGTTATGAAAGGAAGATGAAATGAATGA